>NC_092818.1:76951712-77049212 GCF_023375885.2 Dermacentor andersoni
CCGGCCGTTGCGCAACGTCACAATGCTGTCGACCAAGGCGCTCATCTTCTCCTGATCGTTCGCTGTACACGAAATCGAGCGGGGGGAGTCCGTTCCTCGATGACCGCCCAAACACGCGTATCTTCGGGGGCAATAATGATAGCACACGGGCTTCACGGAACCGAGAAAAGAAAGTCATAGATACAAAAAGAAAAACGTAGAGACCGAGAGAAAGCAAAGTGTATCGAGCCGGTCACGGGATTTTCGACGAACCATTCACGCGCGTGCGCCCGGAGCTTCGGTAAGCCCTCCGAGCGTCGAACATGTATACAGCGCGGGCTTCTTCAAGGTCGTGGAACCGTGGACGTCGGGAGTGTGCGAATGGTTGGCCAGTGCTCTATGTTTAAGGCCCGCGCGTACAAGCAGCCGTCGCGCACACGAGGAATCACAGAAAAGAGGACGCCGGAGAGGGAAAGAAACGCGCAGCAGAGTAATCATATAGGAGCGAAGGGCCGCACACTAACGACTGCGGGACATAAGGCTCGGGCCGCGGCAGCGGAGGGGGCGTTCCCGGGGACCCCGCGCGAAGCCCTATGCACGCGCGCGCTGCTCCCGCTTTCGGACGTGACGCGCCACCGCGCCGGCATTAAACGCCCATCCAGCCCCCCCACCCCCCTTTTCCCAACCCCCGCTGTACGCTGGCAAGGTGTCGCGTCTGTAACGACTTATTCATGCAAACTCCAAGCAAGAACGCGAGGTGGCGTTCTACGGTGACGACACTTCACCGAATATGCGCAAGACTTTAACTCCAAGGTCTACAGAAGCGACAAAATAAAGTGAATTGTTGAACAGTGTAAGACCACACGATATCGCCTGAAAGTGCATGCTGGCTGTGCTTACGTCAGTGACAGATGCGCATTTTAAACAAGCCGTGAAGTTTTGCTTTCTCTTGTCAGTCACATTACGTCACGTATGATGTCCTGAACGTGTGTCCATATTGGGTGGCATAAGCTTGCTGTCTAGGATATTGCGCATGAGGCTTCTCTGGTGTCTTGTGGTAAGGTAATTCTCAGGGTTCGGGCGACTGCGATCGCCGGGACGTTTTAGGATTATGTCCACTACTAGACCTTATGCACAACTGTTCTGCAATTTTCAGCACTACGTTATTCGGAGCGTCGAAGAGAGAAATGTCCATTGTTCATGAGCATTACACGCCCTGATCGTAATGATACAAGTTAACACAGCTCGAGCATTCCCGCCGAAACACCGCAAAACTCCATATAAAGCATGAGTTTATTGGATACTTGGCGCTATATTTGCTGCCGTTGATTTATTCGTGCTATTCTGAGTAGCCTTTGAGATACTGTGTTGGTGGTAGCGGTCCGCGAGGGTCCCGAGCGTTGTAATCGAATTGTTTAGCCTCTGAGAACGGATGAAACATCGCTCATCCAATATTTTCGCCTTTCATTCCTTGTTTAATTCACTAGTTTATTCGCACGACAGCAGGACCCATCATCGCGTAAGTACTAACGAATACAGCAGGATGCTTTTCAGATAGCATTTCACAGTAATGTGGCTTCATGTTCCTGGCCCTGTCAAAGCATGACTTCGAGGCGATATGCTCGGAAAACCTGGAGATGATATTTTGCAACTCGCACTGCTGCTGCCACATATTCATGTCTATGTCCCCCCTCCCGCGTAGCGGTGAAATGTGTGGAAACCATCTCTGCTGTGGAGAAAATAGTTGCGCAGAAACCGTCGGCGATGCTTGTCAGTGTAAGTGAATAGCCAAATGCTTCTATCGAAAACTATGATTCTTTTTTTAAAGGAATGATGCGTTTGACGGCGTATACTTTTTGTGCTGAGGATAATTTTCTAGCATTTGTTGTTTAATTGCGTAATTCTATAGAGACCAGAGTCGTTCAGCAGCGCACCGGTAGCGGCTTACTTGGCGCTATATGTGTGTCTCAAGGAGTTGACAGCCGTTTCACGTCATCAGTAATGAAAGTCTTTGCATGCAATTGCATTTAAAGAAAATGTCCGTTTGCACGTGTCTAAGCTGAGATGTATAACCCTACGGGGATACATGCAGATTTTATTGGCAGACCAAAACATTACTTCGACATCTCGAGTGTACTTGTTCACTGTAACGTATACTATAGAATGAAAGCTCGTGAAAAAAGAAGTATAATTGTGTAAAACACCGGAATGTGGATTCAGCATCAGAACTGCTCAATCGCGAAATATGTACAGTGACTCTGCGCTTTTGTACTGTTCTCAGACCTTTTACCCCATTCGTAATATCTTCGATCGATGGTAGCAGCAAGTTTTGGAACTTGAAAGCCAACCATTTGTTCACGCGGTATTCGAAGCATATTACTAAACGACTTGCTCGTGCGAGCCAAATATTTTGCCAATTGTTAGGATTCAGACATACTACACATGGCTATATGTAGCTCACGCGCTGCGTATGACCTTCTGGCAGTTTCATTGAAGAGCATAATAGCAAGCGCTCAATTAATTGGGTTCTCTCAATATTTGCTACCTGCACTACACAACTACCTGTGATCTGATTACCAGGCTAACAGTACTTTCTTTGTTATCTTTCATTTTGTGATCAACCCGCAGTGATTGATTAATGTCTATGGTGTTAGACTGCTAAGCACTAGGTCGCGGGATCACATCCCGCCCGCGGCGGCAGCATTTCGATGAGGGCGAAATGAGAAAACACCCATGTACTCAGATTCGCGTTATAGAACTCCAGTTGGGGGGGTGCAAATTCGTAGAGTCCCCACTGCGGTGTGTGTCATAATCGGATCGCGGTTTTGGCACGTAAGACGCAACAATTTTTCATTTTGTAATCGCTTCACATACATACAATGCATGCCAGTAGATAGCTGCTTCGCTATAGGCTTCTGTCTGCCCATGAAATGTGAGCATCTTGTCGACACTGTTTAACAATGTAAGGCTACGAGCTTGAGAATTTCTGAACAGCCATATACAGTGCGCAAAAGAAAATCAAATACAAGGGTTGAAAACGCGCAATTTCTCTAACGTTGGGAAATGTCAACGAGTTAATTGTGATTTTGTTTTCCTTTTCTATGCTGCAGGCATTGCACCATCTGCCGACTTGAAGAACATCAAAGCTGGGAGCATGTATGGTGTGAAATCTTTATTAAAATGACCTGCAGAAAAGTACCTTGGTAAAGGAATTCATGATCTATTTATTACTCGCACTACGGCCGCTCTCTGGTCGACCGGCCATACTCACAGCAGATCATACTCACTTTTCTGAAAACTCTGGTTCGGCGCAGACATAGTTCCCGATTCACCTGCTGAGGCCGACATACACGATCATTAACAGATGCATGCAAATTGGATTGGAGGCAGAAATGGAAAAAACGTAAGCCTACAGCCCATTAGAATGTGTCCCAGCCAGGTCCAATCACTCTTTTAGAAAGCGCTGGTTCGGCACATACATCGTTCCCCATGAACCTGCTAACGCCAACTTATGCGATCAATAAACATATACACGTCGATTGGATTGCCGAAACAAATGGGAAAAGGTAAGCCTACAGCCAATTAGAATGTTGGCCCAGCCAGATCCAATCCCTCTTTTCGATAGCGCTGATTCGGCACATACATCGTTCCCCATGAACCTGCTGACGCCAACTTATGCGATCAATAAACATATACACGTCGATTGGATTGCCGAAACAAATGGAAAAAGGTACGCCTACAGCCCATTAGAATGTTGGCCCAGCCAGGTCCAATCACTCTTTTCGAAAGCGCTGGTTCGGCACATACATCGTTCCCCATGAACCTGCTGACGCCAACTTATGCGATCAATAAACGTATACACGTCCATTGGATTGCCGGAACAAATGGAAAAGGTAAGCCTACAGCCCATTAGAATGTTGGCCCAGCCAGGTCCAATCACTCTTCGAAAGCGCTGGTTCGGCACATACATCGTTCCCCATAACCCTACTGACCCCAACTTATGCGATCAACATATACACGTCCATTGCATTGCCGGAACAAATGGAAAAGGTAAGCCTACAGCCCATTAGAATGTTGGCCCAGCCAGGTCCAATCACTCTTTTCGAAAGCGCTGGTTCGGCACATACATCGTTCCCCATGAACCTGCTGACGCCAACTTATGCGATCAATAAACATATACACGTGCATTGGATTGCCGGAACAAATGGAAAAGGTAAGCCTACAGCCCACTAGAATGTTGGCCCAGCCAAGTCCAATCACTCTTTTCGAAATCGCTGGTTGGGCACATACATCGTTCCCCATGAACCTGCTGCGCCAACTTATGCGATTAATAAACATACACGTCGATTGGATTGCCGAAACAAATGGAAAAAGGTAAGCCTACAGCCCATTAGAATGTTGGCCCAGCCAGGTCCAATCACTCTTTTCGAGAGCGCTGGTTCGGCACATACATCGTTCCCCATGAACCTGCTGACGCCAACTTATGCGATCAATAAACATATACACGTCGATTGGATTGCCGAAACAAATGGAAAAAGGTAAGCCTACAGCCCATTAGAATGTTGGCCCAGCCAGGTCCAATCACTCTTTTCGAAAGCGCTGGTTGGGCACATACATCGTTCCCCATGAACCTGCTAACGCCAACTTCTGCGATCAATAAACATATACACGCCGATTGGATTGCCGGAGTGCTGTTTCTTCGCGCAAATCGCTCGGCACGCACGTGCTAACGCTGATTTATGGGATCAATAAAGGAATAGACGCAGAATAATTTTCTCGAAAATATGAAAAAACGGTAAGCCGTAAGCCCATAAAAATATCGATTCAGCAAGGTCCGATAAGTTCTCCTAGAAGTGCCGTTTCTTCGCTTAAATCGCTCGGTACGCACGTGCTAACGCTGATTTATCGGATAAATAAAGGAATAGACGCAGATTAATTTTCTCGGAAAAATGAAAAAACGGTAAGCCTATAGCCCATAAAAATATCGATTCAGCAAGGTCCGATAAGTTCTCTTAAATGTGCCGTTTCTTCGCTTAAATCGCTCGGTACGCACGTGCTAACGCTGATTTATGGGATAAATAAAGGAATAGACGCAGATTAATTTTCTCGGAAAAATGAAAAAACGGTAAGCCTATAGCCCATGAAAATATCGATTAAGCAAGGTCCCATAAGTTCTCTTAAAAGTGCCGTTTCTTCGCTTAAATCGCTCGGTACGCACGTGCTAAGGCTGATTTATGGGATAAATAAAGGAATAGACGCAGATTAATTTTCTCGGAAAAATAAAGAAACGGTAAGCCTATAGCCCATGAAAATATCGATTCAGCAAGGTCCCATAAGTTCTCTTAAATGTGCTGTTTCTTCGCCTAAATCACTCGGTACGCACGTGCTAACGCTAATTTATGGGATAAATAAAGGAATAGACGCAGAATAATTTTCTCGAAAATATGAAAAAACGGTAAGCCTATAGGCCGTAAAAATATCGATTCAGCAAGGTCCGATAAGTTCTCTTAAAAGTGCCGTTTCTTCGCTTAAATCGCTCGGTACGCACGTGCTAACGCTGATTTATCGGATAAATAAAGGAATAGACGCAGATTAATTTTCTCGGAAAAATGAAAAAACGGTAATGCTATAGCCCATGAAAATATCGATTCAGCAAGGTCCCATAAGTTCTCTTAAAAGTGCCGTTTCTTCGCTTAAATAGCTCGGTACGCACGTGCTAACGCTTATTTATGGAATAAATAAAGGAATAGACGCAGATTAATTTTCTCAGAAAAATGAAAAAACGGTAAGCCTATAGCCCATGAAAATATCGATTCAGCAAGGTCCCATAAGTTCTCTTAAAAGTGCCGTTTCTTCGCTTAAATTACTCGGTACGCACGTGCTAACGCTGATTTATGGGATAAATAAAGGAATAGACGCAGATTAATGTTCTCGGAAAAATGAAAAAAACGGTAAGCCCATGAAAATATCGATTCAGCAAGGTCCGATAAGTTCTCTTAAAAGTGCCGTTTCTTCGCTTAAATCTCTTGGTACGCACGTGCTAACGCTGATTGATGGGATAAATAAAGGAATAGGCGCAGAATAATTTTCTCGAAAATATGAAAAAACGGTAAGCCTATAGCCC
The DNA here is from genome assembly GCF_023375885.2 of Dermacentor andersoni. NCBI lineage: Eukaryota > Metazoa > Arthropoda > Arachnida > Ixodida > Ixodidae > Dermacentor > Dermacentor andersoni. Next base: position 76,957,816 of record NC_092818.1, read on the forward strand.
ATAAAAATATCGATTCAGCAAGGTCCGATAAGTTCTCCTAAAAGTGCCGTTTCTTCGCTTAAGTCGCTCTGTACGCACGTGCTAACCCTGATTTATGGGATAAATAAAGGAATAGACGCAGATTAATTTTCTCGGAAAAATGAAAAAACGGTAAGCCTATAGCCCATGAAAATATCGATTCAGCAAGGTCCCATAAGTTCTCTTAAAAGTGCCGTTTCTTCGCTTAAATCGCTCGGTACGCACGTGCTAACGCTGATTTATGGGATAAATAAAGGAATAGACGCAGATTAATTTTCTGCGAAAAATGAAAAAACGGTAAGCCTATAGCCCATGAAAATATCGATTCAGTAAGGTCCCATAAGTTCTCTTAAAAGTGCCGTTTCTTCGCTTAAATCGCTCGGTACGCACGTGCTAACGCTGATTTATGGGATAAATAAAGGAATAGACGCAGATTAATTTCTCGGAAAAATGAAAAAACGGTAAGCCTATAGCCCATGAAAATATCGATTCAGCAAGGTCCCATAAGTTCTCTTAAAGTGCCGTTTCTTCGCTTAAATCGCTCGGTACGCCAAGCTAACGCTTATTTATGGGATAAATAAAGGAATAGACGCAGATTAATTTTCTCGGAAAAATGAAAAAAACGGTAAGCCTTAGCCCATTAAAATATCGATTCAGCAAGGTCCCATAAGTTCTCTTAAAGTGCCGTTTCTTCGCTTAAATCGCTCGGTACGCCAAGCTAACGCTTATTTATGGGATAAATAAAGGAATAGACGCAGATTAATTTTCTCGGAAAAATGAAAAAAACGGTAAGCCTTAGCCCATGAAAATATCGATTCAGTAAGGTCCCAAAGTTCTCTTAAAAGTGCCGTTTCTTCGCTTAAATAGCTCGGTACGCACGTGCTAACGCTGATTTATGGGATAAATAAAGGAATAGACGCAGATTAATGTTCTCGGAAAAATGAAAAAAACGCTAAGCCCATGAAAATATCGATTCAGCAAGGTCCGATAAGTTCTCTTAAAAGTTCCGTTTCTTCGCTTAAATCACTCGGTACGCACGTGCTAACGCTGATTGATGGGATAAATAAAGGAATCGACGCAGAATAATTTTCTCGAAAATATGAAGAAACGGTAAGCCTATAGCCCATAAAAATATCGATTCAGCAAGGTCCGATAAGTTCTCCTAAATGTGCCGTTTCTTCGCTTAAGTCGCTCGGTACGCACGTGCTAACCCTGATTTATGGGATAAATAAAGGAATAGACGCAGATTAATTTTCTCGGAAAAATGAAAAAACGGTAAGCCTATAGCCCATGAAAATATCGATTCAGCAAGGTCCCATAGGTTCTCTTAAAAGTGCCGTTTCTTCGCTTAAATCGCTCGGTACGCACGTGCTAACGCTGATTTATGGGATAAATAAAGGAATAGACGCAGAATAATTTTCTCCGAAAAATGAAAAAACGGTAAGCCTATATAGCCCATGAAAATATCGATTCAGTAAGGTCCCATAAGTTCTCTTAAAAGTGCCGTTTCTTCGCTTAAATAGCTCGGTACGCACGTGCTAACGCTGATTTATGGGATCAATGAAGGAGTAGACGCAGATTAATTTTCTCGGAAAAATGAAAAAACGGTAAGCCTATAGCCCATGAAAATATCGATTCAGGAAGGTCCCATAAGTTCTCTTAAATGTGCTGTTTCTTTGCCTAAATCACTCGGTACGCACGTGCTAACGCTTATTTATGGGATAAATAAAGGAATAGACGCAGATTAATTTTCTCGGAAAAATGAAAAAACGGTAAGCCTATAGCCCATGAAAATATCGATTCAGCAAGGTCCCATAAGTTCTCTTAAAGTGCCGTTTCTTCGCTTAAATCGCTCGGTACGCACGTGCTAACGCTTATTTATGGGATAAATAAAGGAATAGACGCAGATTAATTTTCTCGGAAAAATGAAAAAAACGGTAAGCCTATAGCCCATGAAAATATCGATTCAGCAAGGTCCAATGAGTTCTCTTAAAAGTGCCGTTTCTTCGCTTAAATCGCTCGGTACGCACATGCTAACGCTGATTTATGGGATAAATAAAGGAATAGACGCAGATTAATTTTCTCGGAAAAATGAAAAAACGGTAAGCCTATAGCCCATGAAAATATCGATTCAGTAAGGTCCCATAAGTTCTCTTAATAGTGCCGTTTCTTCGCTTAAATCGCTCGGTAGGCACGTGCTAACGCTGATTGATGGGATAAATAAAGGAATAGACGCAGAATAATTTTCTCGAAAATATGAAAAAACGGTAAGCCTATAGCCCATAAAAATATCGATTCAGCAAGGTCCGATAAGTTCTCCTAAAAGTGCCGTTTCTTCGCTTAAGTCGCTCGGTACGCACGTGCTAACCCTGATTTATGGGATAAATAAAGGAATAGACGCAGATTAATTTTCTCGGAAAAATGAAAAAACGGTAAGCCTATAGCCCATGAAAATATCGATTCAGCAAGGTCCCATAAGTTCTCTTAAAGTGCCGTTTCTTCGCTTAAATCGCTCGGTACGCACGTGCTAACGCTTATTTATGGGATAAATAAAGGAATAGACGCAGATTAATTTTCTCCTAAAAATGAAAAAAACGGTAAGCCTATAGCCCATGAAAATATCGATTCAGTAAGGTCCCATAAGTTCTCTTAATAGTGCCGTTTCTTCGCTTAAATAGCTCGGTACGCACGTGCTAACGCTGATTTATGGGATAAATAAAGGAATAGACGCAGATTAATTTTCTCGGAAAAATGAAAAAACGGTAAGCCTATAGCCCACGAAAATATCGATTCAGCAAGGTCCCATAAGTTCTCTTAAAGTGCCGTTTCTTCGCTTAAATCACTCGGTACGCACGTGCTAACGCTTATTTATGGGATAAATAAAGGAATAGACGCAGATTAATTTTCTCGGAAAAATGAAAAAAAGGTAAGCCTATAGCCCATGAAAATATCGATTCAGCAAGGTCCCATAGGTTCTCTTAAAAGTGCCGTTTCTTCGCTTAAATCGCTCGGTACGCACGTGCTAACGCTGATTTATGGGATAAATAAAGGAATAGACGCAGAATAATTTTCTCCGAAAAATGAAAAAACGGTAAGCCTATATAGCCCATGAAAATATCGATTCAGTAAGGTCCCATAAGTTCTCTTAAAAGTGCCGTTTCTTCGCTTAAATAGCTCGGTACGCACGTGCTAACGCTGATTTATGGGATCAATGAAGGAATAGACGCAGATTAATTTTCTCGGAAAAATGAAAAAACGGTAAGCCTATAGCCCATGAAAATATCGATTCAGGAAGGTCCCATGAGTTCTCTTAAATGTGCTGTTTCTTTGCCTAAATCACTCGGTACGCACGTGCTAACGCTTATTTATGGGATAAATAAAGGAATAGACGCAGATTAATTTTCTCGGAAAAATGAAAAAACGGTAAGCCTATAGCCCATGAAAATATCGATTCAGCAAGGTCCCATAAGTTCTCTTAAAGTGCCGTTTCTTCGCTTAAATCGCTCGGTACGCACGTGCTAACGCTTATTTATGGGATAAATAAAGGAATAGACGCAGATTAATTTTCTCGGAAAAATGAAAAAAACGGTAAGCCTATAGCCCATGAAAATATCGATTCAGCAAGGTCCAATGAGTTCTCTTAAAAGTGCCGTTTCTTCGCTTAAATCGCTCGGTACGCACATGCTAACGCTGATTTATGGGATAAATAAAGGAATAGACGCAGATTAATTTTCTCGGAAAAATGAAAAAACGGTAAGCCTATAGCCCATGAAAATATCGATTCAGTAAGGTCCCATAAGTTCTCTTAATAGTGCCGTTTCTTCGCTTAAATAGCTCGGTACGCACGTGCTAACGCTGATTTATGGGATAAATAAAGGAATAGACGCAGATTAATTTTCTCGGAAAAATGAAAAAACGGTAAGCCTATAGCCCACGAAAATATCGATTCAGCAAGGTCCCATAAGTTCTCTTAAAGTGCCGTTTCTTCGCTTAAATCGCTCGGTACGCACGTGCTAACGCTTATTTATGGGATAAATAAAGGAATAGACGCAGATTAATTTTCTCGGAAAAATAAAAAAACGGTAAGCCTTAGCCCATGAAAATATCGATTCAGCAAGGTCCCATAAGTTCTCTTAAAAGTGCCGTTTCTTCGCTTAAATCGCTCGGTACGCACATGCTAACGCTGATTTATGGGATAAATAAAGGAATAGACGCAGATTAATTTTCTCGGAAAAATGAAAAAACGGTAAGCCTATAGCCCATGAAAATATCGATTCAGTAAGGTCCCATAAGTTCTCTCAAAAGTGCCGTTTCTTCGCTTAAATAGCTCGGTACGCACGTGCTAACGGTGATTTATGGGATAAATAAAGGAATAGACGCAGATTAATGTTCTCGGAAAAATGAAAAAAACGGTAAGCCCATGAAAATATCGATTCAGCAAGGCCCGATAAGTTCTCTTAAAAGTGCCGTTTCTTCGCTTAAATCGCTCGGTAGGCACGTGCTAACGCTGATTGATGGGATAAATAAAGGAATAGACGCAGAATAATTTTCTCGAAAATATGAAAAAACGGTAAGCCTATAGCCCATAAAAATATCGATTCAGCAAGGTCCGATAAGTTCTCCTAAAAGTGCCGTTTCTTCGCTTAAGTCGCTCGGTACGCACGTGCTAACCCTGATTTATGGGATAAATAAAGGAATAGACGCAGATTAATTTTCTCGGAAAAATGAAAAAACGGTAAGCCTATAGCCCATGAAAATATCGATTCAGCAAGGTCCCATAAGTTCTCTTAAAGTGCCGTTTCTTCGCTTAAATCGCTCGGTACGCACGTGCTAACGCTTATTTATGGGATAAATAAAGGAATAGACGCAGATTAATTTTCTCCTAAAAATGAAAAAAACGGTAAGCCTATAGCCCATGAAAATATCGATTCAGTAAGGTCCCATAAGTTCTCTTAATAGTGCCGTTTCTTCGCTTAAATAGCTCGGTACGCACGTGCTAACGCTGATTTATGGGATAAATAAAGGAATAGACGCAGATTAATTTTCTCGGAAAAATGAAAAAACGGTAAGCCTATAGCCCACGAAAATATCGATTCAGCAAGGTCCCATAAGTTCTCTTAAAGTGCCGTTTCTTCGCTTAAATCACTCGGTACGCACGTGCTAACGCTTATTTATGGGATAAATAAAGGAATAGACGCAGATTAATTTTCTCGGAAAAATAAAAAAACGGTAAGCCTTAGCCCATGAAAATATCGATTCAGCAAGGTCCCATAAGTTCTCTTAAAAGTGCCGTTTCTTCGCTTAAATCGCTCGGTACGCACATGCTAACGCTGATTTATGGGATAAATAAAGGAATAGACGCAGATTAATTTTCTCGGAAAAATGAAAAAACGGTAAGCCTATAGCCCATGAAAATATCGATTCAGTAAGGTCCCATAAGTTCTCTTAAAAGTGCCGTTTCTTCGCTTAAATAGCTCGGTACGCACTTGCTAACGCTGATTTATGGGATAAATGAAGGAATAGACGCAGATTAATTTTCTCGGAAAAAGGAAAAAACGGTAAGCCTATAGCCCATGAAAATATCGATTCAGGAAGGTCCCATAAGTTCTCTTAAATGTGCTGTTTCTTTGCCTAAATCACTCGGTACGCACGTGCTAACGCTTAATTATGGGATAAATAAAGGAATAGACGCAGATTAATTTTCTCGGAAAAATGAAAAAACGGTAAGCCTATAGCCCATGAAAATATTGATTCAGCAAGGTCCCATAAGTTCTCTTAAAGTGCCGTTTCTTCGCTTAAATCGCTCGGTACGCACGTGCTAACGCTTATTTATGGGATAAATAAAGGAATAGACGCAGATTAATTTTCTCGGAAAAATGAAAAAACGGTAAGCCTATAGCCCATGAAAATATCGATTCAGTAAGGTCCCATAAGTTCTCTTAATAGTGCCGTTTCTTCGCTTAAATAGCTCGGTACGCACGTGCTAACGCTGATTTATGGGATAAATAAAGGAATAGACGCAGATTAATTTTCTCGGAAAAATGAAAAAACGGTAAGCCTATAGCCCATGAAAATATCGATTCAGCAAGGTCCCATAAGTTCTCTTAAATGTGCTGTTTCTTTGCCTAAAACACTCGGTACGCACGTGCTAACGCTAATTTATAGGATAAATAAAGGAATAGACGCAGAATAATTTTCTCGAAAATATGAAAAAACGGTAAGCCTATAGCCCATAAAAATATCGATTCAGCAAGGTCCGATAAGTTCTCTTAAAAGTGCCGTTTCTTCGCTTAAATCACTCGGTACGCACGTGCTAACGCTTAATTATGGGATAAATAAAGGAATAGACGCAGATTAATTTTCTCGGAAAAATGAAAAAACGGTAAGCCTATAGCCCATGAAAATATCGATTCAGCAAGGTCCCATAAGTTCTCTTAAAGTGCCGTTTCTTCGCTTAAATCGCTCGGTACGCACGTGCTAACGCTTATTTATGGGATAAATAAAGGAATAGACGCAGATTAATTTTCTCGGAAAAATGAAAAAACGGTAAGCCTATAGCCCATGAAAATATCGATTCAGTAAGGTCCCATAAGTTCTCTTAATAGTGCCGTTTCTTCGCTTAAATAGCTCGGTACGCACGTGCTAACGCTGATTTATGGGATAAATAAAGGAATAGACGCAGATTAATTTTCTCGGAAAAATGAAAAAACGGTAAGCCTATAGCCCATGAAAATATCGATTCAGCAAGGTCCCATAAGTTCTCTTAAATGTGCTGTTTCTTTGCCTAAAACACTCGGTACGCACGTGCTAACGCTAATTTATAGGATAAATAAAGGAATAGACGCAGAATAATTTTCTCGAAAATATGAAAAAACGGTAAGCCTATAGCCCATAAAAATATCGATTCAGCAAGGTCCGATAAGTTCTCTTAAAAGTGCCGTTTCTTCGCTTAAATCACTCGGTACGCACGTGCTAACGCTTATTTGGGGGATAAATAAAGGAATAGACGCAGATTATTTTCTCGGAAAAATGTAAAAATGGTAAGCCTATAGCCCATGAAAATATCGATTCAGCAAGGTCCCATAGGTTCTCTTAAAAGTGCCGTTTCTTCGCTTAAATCGCTCGGTACGCACGTGCTAACGCTGATTTATGGGATAAATAAAGGAATAGACGCAGAATAATTTTCTCCGAAAAATGAAAAAACGGTAAGCCTATAGCCCATGAAAATATCGATTCAGTAAGGTCCCATAAGTTCTCTTAAAAGTGCCGTTTCTTCGCTTAAATAGCTCGGTACGCACGTGCTAACGCTGATTTATGGGATAAATAAAGGAATAGACGCAGATTAATGTTCTCGGAAAAATGAAAAAAACGGTAAGCCCATGAAAATATCGATTCAGCAAGGTCCGATAAGTTCTCTTAAAAGTGCCGTTTCTTCGCTTAAATCGCTCGGTACGCACGTGCTAACGCTGATTGATGGGATAAATAAAGGAATAGACGCAGAATAATTTTCTCGAAAATATGAAAAAACGGTAAGCCTATAGCCCATAAAAATATCGATTCAGCAAGGTCCGATAAGTTCTCCTAAAAGTGCCGTTTCTTCGCTTAAGTCGCTCGGTACGCACGTGCTAACCCTGATTTATGGGATAAATAAAGGAATAGACGCAGATTAATTTTCTCGGAAAAATGAAAAAACGGTAAGCCTATAGCCCATGAAAATATCGATTCAGCAAGGTCCCATAGGTTCTCTTAAAAGTGCCGTTTCTTCGCTTAAATCGCTCGGTACGCACGTGCTAACGCTGATTTATGGGATAAATACAGGAATAGACGCAGATTAATTTTCTCCGAAAAATGAAAAAACGGTAAGCCTATAGCCCATGAAAATATCGATTCAGTAAGGTCCCATAAGTTCTCTTAAAAGTGCCGTTTCTTCGCTTAAATCGCTCGGTACGCACTTGCTAACGCTGATTTATGGGATCAATGAAGGAATAGACGCAGATTAATTTTCTCGGAAAAATGAAAAAACGGTAAGCCTATATAGCCCATGAAAATATCGATTCAGGAAGGTCCCATAAGTTCTCTTAAATGTGCTGTTTCTTTGCCTAAATCACTCGGTACGCACGTGCTAACGCCTAATTATGGGATAAATAAAGGAATAGACGCAGATTAATTTTCTCGGAAAAATGAAAAAACGGTAAGCCTACAGCCCATGAAAATATCGATTCAGCAAGGTCCCATAAGTTCTCTTAAAGTGCCGTTTCTTCGCTTAAATCGCTCGGTACGCACGTGCTAACGCTTATTTATGGGATAAATAAAGGAATAGACGCAGATTAATTTTCTCGGAAAAATGAAAAAACGGTAAGCCTATAGCCCATGAAAATATCGATTCAGTAAGGTCCCATAAGTTCTCTTAATAGTGCCGTTTCTTCGCTTAAATAGCTCGGTACGCACGTGCTAACGCTGATTTATGGGATAAATAAAGCAATAGACGCAGATTAATTTTCTCGGAAAAATGAAAAAACGGTAAGCCTATAGCCCATGAAAATATCGATTCAGCAAGGTCCCATAAGTTCTCTTAAATGTGCTGTTTCTTTGCCTAAAACACTCGGTACGCACGTGCTAACGCTAATTTATGGGATAAATAAAGGAATAGACGCAGAATAATTTTCTCGAAAATATGAAAAAACGGTAAGCCTATAGCCCATAAAAATATCGATTCAGCAAGGTCCGATAAGTTCTCTTAAAAGTGCCGTTTCTTCGCTTAAATCACTCGGTACGCACGTGCTAACGCTTATTTGGGGGATAAATAAAGGAATAGACGCAGATTAATTTTCTCCGAAAAATGAAAAAACGGTAAGCCTATAGCCCATGAAAATATCGATTCAGTAAGGTCCCATAAGTTCTCTTAAAAGTGCCGTTTCTTCGCTTAAATCGCTCGGTACGCACTTGCTAACGCTGATTTATGGGATCAATGAAGGAATAGACGCAGATTAATTTTCTCGGAAAAATGAAAAAACGGTAAGCCTATAGCCCATGAAAATATCGATTCAGGAAGGTCCCATAAGTTCTCTTAAATGTGCTGTTTCTTTGCCTAAATCACTCGGTACGCACGTGCTAACGCCTAATTATGGGATAAATAAAGGAATAGACGCAGATTAATTTTCTCGGAAAAATGAAAAAACGGTAAGCCTACAGCCCATGAAAATATCGATTCAGCAAGGTCCCATAAGATCTCTTAAAGTGCCGTTTCTTCGCTTAAATCGCTCGGTACGCACGTGCTAACGCTTATTTATGGGATAAATAAAGGAATAGACGCAGATTAATTTTCTCGGAAAAATGAAAAAACGGTAAGCCTATAGCCCATGAAAATATCGATTCAGTAAGGTCCCATAAGTTCTCTTAATAGTGCCGTTTCTTCGCTTAAATAGCTCGGTACGCACGTGCTAACGCTGATTTATGGGATAAATAAAGCAATAGACGCAGATTAATTTTCTCGGAAAAATGAAAAAACGGTAAGCCTATAGCCCATGAAAATATCGATTCAGCAAGGTCCCATAAGTTCTCTTAAATGTGCTGTTTCTTCGCTTAAATCGCTCGGTACGCACGTGCTAACGCTGATTTATGGGATAAATAAAGGAATAGACGCAGAATAATTTTCTCCGAAAAATGAAAAAACGGTAAGCCTATAGCCCATGAAAATATCGATTCAGTAAGGTCCCATAAGTTCTCTTAAAAGTGCCGTTTCTTTGCTTAAATAGCTCGGTACGCACGTGCTAACGCTGATTTATGGGATCAATGAAGGAATAGACGCAGATTAATTTTCTCGGAAAAATGAAAAAACGGTAAGCCTATAGCCCATGAAAATATCGATTCAGGAAGGTCCCATAAGTTCTCTTAAATGTGCTGTTTCTTTGCCTAAATCACTCGGTACGCACGTGCTAACGCTTATTTATGGGATAAATAAAGGAATAGACGCAGATTAATTTTCTCGGAAAAATGAAAAAACGGTAAGCCTATAGCCCATGAAAATATCGATTCAGTAAGGTCCCATAGGTTCTCTTAAAAGTGCCGTTTCTTCGCTTAAATAGCTCGGTACGCACGTGCTAACGCTGATTTATGGGATAAATAAAGGAATAGACGCAGATTAATGTTCTCGGAAAAATGAAAAAAACGGTAAGCCCATGAAAATATCGATTCAGCAAGGTCCGATAAGTTCTCTTAAAAGTGCCGTTTCTTCGCTTAAATCGCTCGGTACGCACGTGCTAACGCTGATTGATGGGATAAATAAAGGAATAGACGCAGAATAATTTTCTCGAAAATATGAAAAAACGGTAAGCCTATAGCCCATAAAAATATCGATTCAGCAAGGTCCGATAAGTTCTCCTAAAAGTGCCGTTTCTTCGCTTAAGTCGCTCGGTACGCACGTGCTAACCCTGATTTATGGGATAAATAAAGGAATAGACGCAGATTAATTTTCTCGGAAAAATGAAAAAACGGTAAGCCTATAGCCCATGAAAATATCGATTCAGCAAGGTCCCATAGGTTCTCTTAAAAGTGCCGTTTCTTCGCTTAAATCGCTCGGTACGCACGTGCTAACGCTGATTTATGGGATAAATAAAGGAATAGACGCAGTATAATTTTCTCCGAAAAATGAAAAAACGGTAAGCCTATAGCCCATGAAAATATCCATTCAGTAAGGTCCCATAAGTTCTCTTAAAAGTGCCGTTTCTTCGCTTAAATAGCTCGGTACGCACTTGCTAACGCTGATTTATGGGATCAATGAAGGAATAGACGCAGATTAATTTTCTCGGAAAAATGAAAAAACGGTAAGCCTATAGCCCATGAAAATATCGATTCAGGAAGGTCCCATAAGTTCTCTTAAATGTGCTGTTTCTTTGCCTAAATCACTCGGTACGCACGTGCTAACGCTTAATTATGGGATAAATAAAGGAATAGACGCAGATTAATTTTCTCGGAAAAATGAAAAAACGGTAAGCCTATAGCCCATGAAAATATCGATTCAGCAAGGTCCCATAAGTTCTCTTAAAGTGCCGTTTCTTCGCTTAAATCTCTCGGTACTCACGTGCTAACGCTTATTTATGGGATAAATAAAAGAATAGACGCAGAATAATTTTCTCGGAAAAATGAAAAAACGGTAAGCCTATAGCCCATGAAAATATCGATTCAGTAAGGTCCCATAAGTTCTCTTAATAGTGCCGTTTCTTCGCTTAAATAGCTCGGTACGCACGTGCTAACGCTGATTTATGGGATAAATAAAGGAATAGACGCAGATTAATTTTCTCGGAAAAATGAAAAAACGGTAAGCCTATAGCCCATGAAAATATCGATTCAGCAAGGTCCCATAGGTTCTCTTAAATGTGCTGTTTCTTCGCCTAAAACACTCGGTACGCACGTGCTAACGCTAATTTATGGGATAAATAAAGGAATAGACGCAGAATAATTTTCTCGGAAAAATGAAAAAACGGTAAGCCTTTAGCCCACGAAAATATCGATTCAGCAAGGTCCCATAAGTTCTCTTAAAGTGCCGTTTCTTCGCTTAAATCGCTCGGTACGCACGTGCTAACGCTTATTTATGGGATAAATAAAGGAATAGACGCAGATTAATTTTCTCGGAAAAATGAAAAAACGGTAAGCCTATAGCCCATGAAAATATCGATTCAGTAAGGTCCCATAAGTTCTCTTAATAGTGCCGTTTCTTCGCTTATATAGCTCGGTACGCACGTGCTAACGCTGATTTATGGGATAAATAAAGGAATAGACGCAGATTAATTTTCTCGGAAAAATGAAAAAACGGTAAGCCTATAGCCCATGAAAATATCGATTCAGTAAGGTCCCATAAGTTCTCTTAATAGTGCCGTTTCTTCGCTTAAATAGCTCGGTACGCACGTGCTAACGCTGATTTATGGGATAAATAAAGGAATAGACGCAGATTAATTTTCTCGGAAAAATGAAAAAACGGTAAGCCTATAGCCCACGAAAATATCGATTCAGCAAGGTCCCATAAGTTCTCTTAAAGTGCCGTTTCTTCGCTTAAATCGCTCGGTACGCACGTGCTAACGCTTATTTATGGTATAAATAAAGGAATAGACGCAGATTAATTTTCTCGGAAAAATAAAAAAACGGTAAGCCTATAGCCCATGAAAATATCGATTCAGTAAGGTCCCATAAGTTCTCTTAATAGTGCCGTTTCTTCGCTTAAATGGCTCGGTACGCACGTGCTAACGCTGATTTATGGGATAAATAAAGGAATAGACGCAGATTAATTTTCTCCGAAAAATGAAAAAACGGTAAGCCTATAGCCCATGAAAATATCGATTCAGTAAGGTCCCATAAGTTCTCTTAAAAGTGCCGTTTCTTCGCCTAAATCGCTCGGTACGCACTTGCTAACGCTGATTTATGGGATCAATGAAGGAATAGACGCAGATTAATTTTCTCGGAAAAATGAAAAAACGGTAAGCCTATAGCCCATGAAAATATCGATTCAGGAAGGTCCCATATGTTCTCTTAAATGTGCTGTTTCTTTGCCTAAATCACTCGGTACGCACGTGCTAACGCCTAATTATGGGATAAATAAAGGAATAGACGCAGATTAATTTTCTCGGAAAAATGAAAAAACGGTAAGCCTACAGCCCATGAAAATATCGATTCAGCAAGGTCCCATAAGTTCTCTTAAAGTGCCGTTTTTTCGCTTAAATCGCTCGGTACGCACGTGCTAACGCTTATTTATGGGATAAATAAAGGAATAGACGCAGATTAATTTTCTCGGAAAAATGAAAAAACGGTAAGCCTATAGCCCATGAAAATATCGATTCAGTAAGGTCCCATAAGTTCTCTTAATAGTGCCGTTTCTTCGCTTAAATAGCTCGGTACGCACGTGCTAACGCTGATTTATGGGATAAATAAAGCAATAGACGCAGATTAATTTTCTCGGAAAAATGAAAAAACGGTAAGCCTATAGCCCATGAAAATATCGATTCAGCAAGGTCCCATAAGTTCTCTTAAATGTGCTGTTTCTTCGCTTAAATCGCTCGGTACGCACGTGCTAACGCTGATTTATGGGATAAATAAAGGAATAGACGCAGAATAATTTTCTCCGAAAAATGAAAAAACGGTAAGCCTATAGCCCATGAAAATATCGATTCAGTAAGGTCCCATAAGTTCTCTTAAAAGTGCCGTTTCTTTGCTTAAATAGCTCGGTACGCACGTGCTAACGCTGATTTATGGGATCAATGAAGGAATAGACGCAGATTAATTTTCTCGGAAAAATGAAAAAACGGTAAGCCTATAGCCCATGAAAATATCGATTCAGTAAGGTCCCATAAGTTCTCTTAAAAGTGCCGTTTCTTCGCTTAAATAGCTCGGTACGCACGTGCTAACGCTGATTTATGGGATAAATAAAGGAATAGACGCAGATTAATGTTCTCGGAAAAATGAAAAAAACGGTAAGCCCATGAAAATATCGATTCAGCAAGGTCCGATAAGTTCTCTTAAAAGTGCCGTTTCTTCGCTTAAATCGCTCGGTACGCACGTGCTAACGTTGATTGATGGGATAAATAAAGGAATAGACGCAGAATAATTTTCTCGAAAATATGAAAAAACGGTAAGCCTATAGCCCATAAAAATATCGATTCAGCAAGGTCCGATAAGTTCTCCTAAAAGTGCCGTTTCTTCGCTTAAGTCGCTCGGTACGCACGTGCTAACCCTGATTTATGGGATAAATAAAGGAATAGACGCAGATTATTTTCTCGGAAAAATGAAAAAACGGTAAGCCTATAGCCCATGAAAATATCGATTCAGCAAGGTCCCATAGGTTCTCTTAAAAGTGCCGTTTCTTCGCTTAAATCGCTCGGTACGCACGTGCTAACGCTGATTTATGGGATAAATAAAGGAATAGACGCAGTATAATTTTCTCCGAAAAATGAAAAAACGGTAAGCCTATAGCCCATGAAAATATCGATTCAGTAAGGTCCCATAAGTTCTCTTAAAAGTGCCGTTTCTTCGCTTAAATAGCTCGGTACGCACTTGCTAACGCTGATTTATGGGATCAATGAAGGAATAGACGCAGATTAATTTTCTCGGAAAAATGAAAAAACGGTAAGCCTATAGCCCATGAAAATATCGATTCAGGAAGGTCCCATAAGTTCTCTTAAATGTGCTGTTTCTTTGCCTAAATCACTCGGTACGCACGTGCTAACGCTTAATTATGGGATAAATAAAGGAATAGACGCAGATTAATTTTCTCGGAAAAATGAAAAAACGGTAAGCCTATAGCCCACGAAAATATCGATTCAGCAAGGTCCCATAAGTTCTCTTAAAGTGCCGTTTCTTCGCTTAAATCGCTCGGTACGCACGTGCTAACGCTTATTTATGGTATAAATAAAGGAATAGACGCAGATTAATTTTCTCAGAAAAATAAAAAAACGGTAAGCCTATAGCCCATGAAAATATCGATTCAGTAAGGTCCCATAAGTTCTCTTAATAGTGCCGTTTCTTCGCTTAAATGGCTCGGTACGCACGTGCTAACGCTGATTTATGGGATAAATAAAGGAATAGACGCAGATTAATTTTCTCGGAAAAATGAAAAAACGGTAAGCCTATAGCCCATGAAAATATCGATTCAGCAAGGTCCCATAGGTTCTCTTAAATGTGCTGTTTCTTCGCCTAAAACACTCGGTACGCACGTGCTAACGCTAATTTATGGGATAAATAAAGGAATAGACGCAGAATAATTTTCTCGGAAAAATGAAAAAACGGTAAGCCTTTAGCCCACGAAAATATCGATTCAGCAAGGTCCCATAAGTTCTCTTAAAGTGCCGTTTCTTCGCTTAAATCGCTCGGTACGCACGTGCTAACGCTTATTTATGGGATAAATAAAGGAATAGACGCAGATTAATTTTCTCGGAAAAATGAAAAAACGGTAAGCCTATAGCCCATGAAAATATCGATTCAGTAAGGTCCCATAAGTTCTCTTAATAGTGCCGTTTCTTCGCTTAAATAGCTCGGTACGCACGTGCTAACGCTGATTTATGGGATAAATAAAGGAATAGACGCAGATTAATTTTCTCGGAAAAATGAAAAAACGGTAAGCCTATAGCCCATGAAAATATCGATTCAGTAAGGTCCCATAAGTTCTCTTAATAGTGCCGTTTCTTCGCTTAAATAGCTCGGTACGCACGTGCTAACGCTGATTTATGGGATAAATAAAGGAATAGACGCAGATTAATTTTCTCGGAAAAATGAAAAAACGGTAAGCCTATAGCCCACGAAAATATCGATTCAGCAAGGTCCCATAAGTTCTCTTAAAGTGCCGTTTCTTCGCTTAAATCGCTCGGTACGCACGTGCTAACGCTTATTTATGGTATAAATAAAGGAATAGACGCAGATTAATTTTCTCAGAAAAATAAAAAAACGGTAAGCCTATAGCCCATGAAAATATCGATTCAGTAAGGTCCCATAAGTTCTCTTAATAGTGCCGTTTCTTCGCTTAAATGGCTCGGTACGCACGTGCTAACGCTGATTTATGGGATAAATAAAGGAATAGACGCAGATTAATTTTCTCGGAAAAATGAAAAAACGGTAAGCCTATAGCCCACGAAAATATCGATTCAGCAAGGTCCCATAAGTTCTCTTAAAGTGCCGTTTCTTCGCTTAAATCGCTCGGTACGCACGTGCTAACGCTTATTTATGGTATAAATAAAGGAATAGACGCAGATTAATTTTCTCGGAAAAATAAAAAAACGGTAAGCCTTAGCCCATGAAAATATCGATTCAGCAAGGTCCCATAAGTTCTCTTAAAAGTGCCGTTTCTTCGCTTAAATCGCTCGGTACGCACATGCTAACGCTGATTTATGGGATAAATAAAGGAATAGACGCAGATTAATTTTCTCGGAAAAATGAAAAAACGGTAAGCCTATAGCCCATGAAAATATCGATTCAGTAAGGTCCCATAAGTTCTCTCAAAAGTGCCGTTTCTTCGCTTAAATAGCTCGGTACGCACGTGCTAACGCTGATTTATGGGATAAATAAAGGAATAGACGCAGATTAATGTTCTCGGAAAAATGAAAAAAACGGTAAGCCCATGAAAATATCGATTCAGCAAGGTCCGATAAGTTCTCTTAAAAGTGCCGTTTCTTCGCTTAAATCGCTCGGTACGCACGTGCTAACGCTGATTGATGGTATAAATAAAGGAATAGACGCAGATTAATTTTCTCGGAAAAATGAAAAAACGGTAAGCCTATAGCCCATGAAAATATCGATTCAGCAAGGTCCCATAAGTTCTCTTAAAGTGCCGTTTCTTCGCTTAAATCGCTCGGTACGCACGTGCTAACGCTTATTTATGGGATAAATAAAGGAATAGACGCAGATTAAATTTCTCGGAAAAATGAAAAAACGGTAAGCCTTTAGCCCATGAAAATATCGATTCAGTAAGGTCCCATAAGTTCTCTTAATAGTGCCGTTTCTTCGCTTAAATAGCTCGGTACGCACGTGCTAACGCTGATTTATGGGATAAATAAAGGAATAGACGCAGATTAATGTTCTCGGAAAAATGAAAAAAACGGTAAGCCCATGAAAATATCGATTCAGCAAGGTCCGATAAGTTCTCTTAAAAGTGCCATTTCTTCGCTTAAATCGCTCGGTACGCACGTGCTAACGCTGATTGATGGGATAAATAAAGGAATAGACGCAGAATAATTTTCTCGAAAATATGAAAAAACGGTAAGCCTATAGCCCATAAAAATATCGATTCAGCAAGGTCCGATAAGTTCTCCTAAAAGTGCCGTTTCTTCGCTTAAGTCGCTCGGTACGCACGTGCTAACCCTGATTTATGGGATAAATAAAGGAACAGACGCAGATTAATTTTCTCGGAAAAATGAAAAAACGGTAAGCCTATAGCCCATGAAAATATCGATTCAGCAAGGTCCCATAGGTTCTCTTAAAAGTGCCGTTTCTTCGCTTAAATCGCTCGGTACGCACGTGCTAACGCTGATTTATGGGATAAATAAAGGAATAGACGCAGATTAATTTTCTCCGAAAAATGAAAAAACGGTAAGCCTATAGCCCATGAAAATATCGATTCAGTAAGGTCCCATAAGTTCTCTTAAAGTGCCGTTTCTTCGCTTAAATCGCTCGGTACGCACGTGCTAACGCTTATTTATGGTATAAATAAAGGAATAGACGCAGATTAATTTTCTCGGAAAAATAAAAAAACGGTAAGCCTATAGCCCATGAAAATATCGATTCAGTAAGGTCCCATAAGTTCTCTTAATAGTGCCGTTTCTTCGCTTAAATGGCTCGGTACGCACGTGCTAACGCTGATTTATGGGATAAATAAAGGAATAGACGCAGATTAATTTTCTCCGAAAAATGAAAAAACGGTAAGCCTATAGCCCATGAAAATATCGATTCAGTAAGGTCCCATAAGTTCTCTTAAAAGTGCCGTTTCTTCGCTTAAATCGCTCGGTACGCACTTGCTAACGCTGATTTATGGGATCAATGAAGGAATAGACGCAGATTAATTTTCTCGGAAAAATGAAAAAACGGTAAGCCTATAGCCCATGAAAATATCGATTCAGGAAGGTCCCATAAGTTCTCTTAAATGTGCTGTTTCTTTGCCTAAATCACTCGGTACGCACGTGCTAACGCCTAATTATGGGATAAATAAAGGAATAGACGCAGATTAATTTTCTCGGAAAAATGAAAAAACGGTAAGCCTACAGCCCATGAAAATATCGATTCAGCAAGGTCCCATAAGTTCTCTTAAAGTGCCGTTTCTTCGCTTAAATCGCTCGGTACGCACGTGCTAACGCTTATTTATGGGATAAATAAAGGAATAGACGCAGATTAATTTTCTCGGAAAAATGAAAAAACGGTAAGCCTATAGCCCATGAAAATATCGATTCAGTAAGGTCCCATAAGTTCTCTTAATAGTGCCGTTTCTTCGCTTAAATAGCTCGGTACGCACGTGCTAACGCTGATTTATGGGATAAATAAAGCAATAGACGCAGATTAATTTTCTCGGAAAAATGAAAAAACGGTAAGCCTATAGCCCATGAAAATATCGATTCAGCAAGGTCCCATAAGTTCTCTTAAATGTGCTGTTTCTTCGCTTAAATCGCTCGGTACGCACGTGCTAACGCTGATTTATGGGATAAATAAAGGAATAGACGCAGAATAATTTTCTCCGAAAAATGAAAAAACGGTAAGCCTATAGCCCATGAAAATATCGATTCAGTAAGGTCCCATAAGTTCTCTTAAAAGTGCCGTTTCTTTGCTCAAATAGCTCGGTACGCACGTGCTAACGCTGATTTATGGGATCAATGAAGGAATAGACGCAGATTAATTTTCTCGGAAAAATGAAAAAACGGTAAGCCTATAGCCCATGAAAATATCGATTCAGGAAGGTCCCATAAGTTCTCTTAAATGTGCTGTTTCTTTGCCTAAATCACTCGGTACGCACGTGCTAACGCTTATTTATGGGATAAATAAAGGAATAGACGCAGATTAATTTTCTCGGAAAAATGAAAAAACGGTAAGCCTATAGCCCATGAAAATATCGATTCAGTAAGGTCCCATAAGTTCTCTTAAAAGTGCCGTTTCTTCGCTTAAATAGCTCGGTACGCACGTGCTAACGCTGATTTATGGGATAAATAAAGGAATAGACGCAGATTAATGTTCTCGGAAAAATGAAAAAAACGGTAAGCCCATGAAAATATCGATTCAGCAAGGTCCGATAAGTTCTCTTAAAAGTGCCGTTTCTTCGCTTAAATCGCTCGGTACGCACGTGCTAACGCTGATTGATGGGATAAATAAAGGAATAGACGCAGAATAATTTTCTCGAAAATATGAAAAAACGGTAAGCCTATAGCCCATAAAAATATCGATTCAGCAAGGTCCGATAAGTTCTCCTAAAAGTGCCGTTTCTTCGCTTAAGTCGCTCGGTACGCACGTGCTAACCCTGATTTATGGGATAAATAAAGGAATAGACGCAGATTAATTTTCTCGGAAAAATGAAAAAACGGTAAGCCTATAGCCCATGAAAATATCGATTCAGCAAGGTCCCATAGGTTCTCTTAAAAGTGCCGTTTCTTCGCTTAAATCGCTCGGTACGCACGTGCTAACGCTGATTTATGGGATAAATAAAGGAATAGACGCAGTATAATTTTCTCCGAAAAATGAAAAAACGGTAAGCCTATAGCCCATGAAAATATCGATTCAGTAAGGTCCCATAAGTTCTCTTAAAAGTGCCGTTTCTTCGCTTAAATAGCTCGGTACGCACTTGCTAACGCTGATTTATGGGATCAATGAAGGAATAGACGCAGATTAATTTTCTCGGAAAAATGAAAAAACGGTAAGCCTATAGCCCATGAAAATATCGATTCAGGAAGGTCCCATAAGTTCTCTTAAATGTGCTGTTTCTTTGCCTAAATCACTCGGTACGCACGTGCTAACGCTTAATTATGGGATAAATAAAGGAATAGACGCAGATTAATTTTCTCGGAAAAATGAAAAAACGGTAAGCCTATAGCCCATGAAAATATCGATTCAGCAAGGTCCCATAAGTTCTCTTAAAGTGCCGTTTTTTCGCTTAAATCTCTCGGTACGCACGTGCTAACGCTTATTTATGGGATAAATAAAAGAATAGACGCAGAATAATTTTCTCGGAAAAATGAAAAAACGGTAAGCCTATAGCCCATGAAAATATCGATTCAGTAAGGTCCCATAAGTTCTCTTAATAGTGCCGTTTCTTCGCTTAAATAGCTCGGTACGCACGTGCTAACGCTGATTTATGGGATAAATAAAGGAATAGACGCAGATTAATTTTCTCGGAAAAATGAAAAAACGGTAAGCCTATAGCCCATGAAAATATCGATTCAGCAAGGTCCCATAGGTTCTCTTAAATGTGCTGTTTCTTCGCCTAAAACACTCGGTACGCACGTGCTAACGCTAATTTATGGGATAAATAAAGGAATAGACGCAGAATAATTTTCTCGGAAAAATGAAAAAACGGTAAGCCTTTAGCCCACGAAAATATCGATTCAGCAAGGTCCCATAAGTTCTCTTAAAGTGCCGTTTCTTCGCTTAAATCGCTCGGTACGCACGTGCTAACGCTTATTTATGGGATAAATAAAGGAATAGACGCAGATTAATTTTCTCGGAAAAATGAAAAAACGGTAAGCCTATAGCCCATGAAAATATCGATTCAGTAAGGTCCCATAAGTTCTCTTAATAGTGCCGTTTCTTCGCTTAAATAGCTCGGTACGCACGTGCTAACGCTGATTTATGGGATAAATAAAGGAATAGACGCAGATTAATTTTCTCGGAAAAATGAAAAAACGGTAAGCCTATAGCCCATGAAAATATCGATTCAGTAAGGTCCCATAAGTTCTCTTAATAGTGCCGTTTCTTCGCTTAAATAGCTCGGTACGCACGTGCTAACGCTGATTTATGGGATAAATAAAGGAATAGACGCAGATTAATTTTCTCGGAAAAATGAAAAAACGGTAAGCCTATAGCCCACGAAAATATCGATTCAGCAAGGTCCCATAAGTTCTCTTAAAGTGCCGTTTCTTCGCTTAAATCGCTCGGTACGCACGTGCTAACGCTTATTTATGGTATAAATAAAGGAATAGACGCAGATTAATTTTCTCGGAAAAATAAAAAAACGGTAAGCCTATAGCCCATGAAAATATCGATTCAGTAAGGTCCCATAAGTTCTCTTAATAGTGCCGTTTCTTCGCTTAAATGGCTCGGTACGCACGTGCTAACGCTGATTTATGGGATAAATAAAGGAATAGACGCAGATTAATTTTCTCGGAAAAATGAAAAAACGGTAAGCCTATAGCCCACGAAAATATCGATTCAGCAAGGTCCCATAAGTTCTCTTAAAGTGCCGTTTCTTCGCTTAAATCGCTCGGTACGCACGTGCTAACGCTTATTTATGGTATAAATAAAGGAATAGACGCAGAATAATTTTCTCGGAAAAATAAAAAAACGGTAAGCCTTAGCCCATGAAAATATCGATTCAGCAAGGTCCCATAAGTTCTCTTAAAAGTGCCGTTTCTTCGCTTAAATCGCTCGGTACGCACATGCTAACGCTGATTTATGGGATAAATAAAGGAATAGACGCAGATTAATTTTCTCGGAAAAATGAAAAAACGGTAAGCCTATAGCCCATGAAAATATCGATTCAGTAAGGTCCCATAAGTTCTCTCAAAAGTGCCGTTTCTTCGCTTAAATAGCTCGGTACGCACGTGCTAACGCTGATTTATGGGATAAATAAAGGAATAGACGCAGATTAATGTTCTCGGAAAAATGAAAAAAACGGTAAGCCCATGAAAATATCGATTCAGCAAGGTCCGATAAGTTCTCTTAAAAGTGCCGTTTCTTCGCTTAAATCGCTCGGTACGCACGTGCTAACGCTGATTGATGGTATAAATAAAGGAATAGACGCAGATTAATTTTCTCGGAAAAATGAAAAAACGGTAAGCCTATAGCCCATGAAAATATCGATTCAGCAAGGTCCCATAAGTTCTCTTAAAGTGCCGTTTCTTCGCTTAAATCGCTCGGTACGCACGTGCTAACGCTTATTTATGGGATAAATAAAGGAATAGACGCAGATTAAATTTCTCGGAAAAATGAAAAAACGGTAAGCCTTTAGCCCATGAAAATATCGATTCAGTAAGGTCCCATAAGTTCTCTTAATAGTGCCGTTTCTTCGCTTAAATAGCTCGGTACGCACGTGCTAACGCTGATTTATGGGATAAATAAAGGAATAGACGCAGATTAATTTTCTCGGAAAAATGAAAAAACGGTAAGCCTATAGCCCATGAAAATATCGATTCAGCAAGGTCCCATAGGTTCTCTTAAATGTGCTGTTTCTTCGCCTAAAACACTCGGTACGCACGTGCTAACGCTGATTTATGGGATAAATAAAGGAATAGACGCAGATTAATTTTCTCGGAAAAATGAAAAAACGGTAAGCCTTTAGCCCACGAAAATATCGATTCAGCAAGGTCCCATAAGTTCTCTTAAAGTGCCGTTTCTTCGCTTAAATCGCTCGGTACGCACGTGCTAACGCTTATTTATGGGATAAATAAAGGAATAGACGCAGATTAATTTTCTCGGAAAAATGAAAAAACGGTAAGCCTATAGCCCACGAAAATATCGATTCAGCAAGGTCCCATAAGTTCTCTTAAAGTGCCGTTTCTTCGCTTAAATCGCTCGGTACGCACGTGCTAACGCTTATTTATGGTATAAATAAAGGAATAGACGCAGATTAATTTTCTCGGAAAAATAAAAAAACGGTAAGCCTTAGCCCATGAAAATATCGATTCAGCAAGGTCCCATAAGTTCTCTTAAAAGTGCCGTTTCTTCGCTTAAATCGCTCGGTACGCACATGCTAACGCTGATTTATGGGATAAATAAAGGAATAGACGCAGATTAATTTTCTCGGAAAAATGAAAAAACGGTAAGCCTATAGCCCATGAAAATATCGATTCAGTAAGGTCCCATAAGTTCTCTTAATAGTGCCGTTTCTTCGCTTAAATAGCTCGGTACGCACGTGCTAACGCTGATTTATGGGATAAATAAAGGAATAGACGCAGATTAATTTTCTCGGAAAAATGAAAAAACGGTAAGCCTATAGCCCACGAAAATATCGATTCAGCAAGGTCCCATAAGTTCTCTTAAAGTGCCGTTTCTTCGCTTAAATCGCTCGGTACGCACGTGCTAACGCTTATTTATGGTATAAATAAAGGAATAGACGCAGATTAATTTTCTCGGAAAAATAAAAAAACGGTAAGCCTTAGCCCATGAAAATATCGATTCAGCAAGGTCCCATAAGTTCTCTTAAAAGTGCCGTTTCTTCGCTTAAATCGCTCGGTACGCACATGCTAACGCTGATTTATGGGATAAATAAAGGAATAGACGCAGATTAATTTTCTCGGAAAAATGAAAAAACGGTAAGCCTATAGCCCATGAAAATATCGATTCAGTAAGGTCCCATAAGTTCTCTCAAAAGTGCCGTTTCTTCGCTTAAATAGCTCGGTACGCACGTGCTAACGCTGATTTATGGGATAAATAAAGGAATAGACGCAGATTAATGTTCTCGGAAAAATGAAAAAAACGGTAAGCCCATGAAAATATCGATTCAGCAAGGTCCGATAAGTTCTCTTAAAAGTGCCATTTCTTCGCTTAAATCGCTCGGTACGCACGTGCTAACGCTGATTGATGGGATAAATAAAGGAATAGACGCAGAATAATTTTCTCGAAAATATGAAAAAACGGTAAGCCTATAGCCCATAAAAATATCGATTCAGCAAGGTCCGATAAGTTCTCCTAAAAGTGCCGTTTCTTCGCTTAAGTCGCTCGGTACGCACGTGCTAACCCTGATTTATGGGATAAATAAAGGAATAGACGCAGATTAATTTTCTCGGAAAAATGAAAAAACGGTAAGCCTATAGCCCATGAAAATATCGATTCAGCAAGGTCCCATAGGTTCTCTTAAAAGTGCCGTTTCTTCGCTTAAATCGCTCGGTACGCACGTGCTAACGCTGATTTATGGGATAAATAAAGGAATAGACGCAGATTAATTTTCTCCGAAAAATGAAAAAACGGTAAGCCTATAGCCCATGAAAATATCGATTCAGTAAGGTCCCATAAGTTCTCTTAAAAGTGCCGTTTCTTCGCTTAAATAGCTCGGTACGCACTTGCTAACGCTGATTTATGGGATCAATGAAGGAATAGACGCAGATTAATTTTCTCGGAAAAATGAAAAAACGGTAAGCCTATAGCCCATGAAAATATCGATTCAGGAAGGTCCCATAAGTTCTCTTAAATGTGCTGTTTCTTTGCCTAAATCACTCGGTACGCACGTGCTAACGCTTAATTATGGGATAAATAAAGGAATAGACGCAGATTAATTTTCTCGGAAAAATGAAAAAACGGTAAGCCTATAGCCCATGAAAATATCGATTCAGCAAGGTCCCATAAGTTCTCTTAAAGTGCCGTTTCTTCGCTTAAATCGCTCGGTACGCACGTGCTAACGCTTATTTATGGGATAAATAAAGGAATAGACGCAGATTAATTTTCTCGGAAAAATGAAAAAACGGTAAGCCTATAGCCCATGAAAATATCGATTCAGTAAGGTCCCATAAGTTCTCTTAATAGTGCCGTTTCTTCGCTTAAATAGCTCGGTACGCACGTGCTAACGCTGATTTATGGGATAAATAAAAGAATAGACGCAGATTAATTTTCTCGGAAAAATGAAAAAACGGTAAGCCTATAGCCCATGAAAATATCGATTCAGCAAGGTCCCATAGGTTCTCTTAAATGTGCTGTTTCTTCGCCTAAAACACTCGGTACGCACGTGCTAACGCTAATTTATGGGATAAATAAAGGAATAGACGCAGATTAATTTTCTCGGAAAAATGAAAAAACGGTAAGCCTATAGCCCATGAAAATATCGATTCAGGAAGGTCCCATAAATTCTCCTAAATGTGCCGTTTCTTCGCTTAAATAGCTCGGTACGCACGTGCTAACGCTTATTTATGGGATAAATAAAGGAATAGACGCAGATTAATTTTCTCGGAAAAATGAAAAAACGGTAAGCCCATGAAAATATCGATTCAGCAAGGTCCCATAGGTTCTCTTAAAAGTGCCGTTTCTTCGCCTAAATCGCTCGGTACGCACGTGCTAACGCTGATTTATGGGATAAATAAAGGAATAGACGCAGAATAATTTTCTCGGAAAAATGAAAAAAACGGTAAGCCTATAACCCATGAAAATATCGATTCAGCAAGGTCCCATAAGTTCTCTTAAAAGTGCCGTTTCTTCGCCTAAATAGCTCGGTACGCACGTGCTAACGCTGATTTATGGGATAAATAAAGGAATAGACGCAGATTAATTTTCTCGGAAAAATGTAAAAACGGTAAGCCTATAGCCCATGAAAATATCGATTCAGCAAGGTCCCATAAGTTCTCTTAAAGTGCCGTTTCTTCGCTTAAATCGCTCGGTACGCACGTGCTAACGCTTATTTATGGGATAAATAAAGGAATAGACGCAGATTAATTTTCTCGGAAAAATGAAAAAAACGGTAAGCCCATGAAAATATCGATTCAGCAAGGTGCCATGAGTTCTCTTAAAAGTGCCGTTTCTTCGCTTAAATCGCTCGGTACGCACATGCTAACGCTGATTTATGGGATAAATAAAGGAATAGACGCAGATTAATTTTCTCGGAAAAATGAAAAAACGGTAAGCCTATAGCCCATGAAAATATCGATTCAGTAAGGTCCCATAAGTTCTCTTAATAGTGCCGTTTCTTCGCTTAAATAGCTCGGTACGCACGTGCTAACGCTGATTTATGGGATAAATAAAGGAATAGACGCAGATTAATTTTCTCGGAAAAATGAAAAAACGGTAAGCCTATAGCCCACGAAAATATCGATTCAGCAAGGTCCCATAAGTTCTCTTAAAGTGCCGTTTCTTCGCTTAAATCGCTCGGTACGCACGTGCTAACGCTTATTTATGGGATAAATAAAGGAATAGACGCAGATTAATTTTCTCGGAAAAATAAAAAAACGGTAAGCCTTAGCCCATGAAAATATCGATTCAGCAAGGTCCCAAAAGTTCTCTTAAAAGTGCCGTTTCTTCGCTTAAATCGCTCGGTACGCACATGCTAACGCTGATTTATGGGATAAATAAAGGAATAGACGCAGAATAATTTTCTCGGAAAAATGAAAAAACGGTAAGCCTATAGCCCATGAAAATATCGATTCAGTAAGGTCCCATAAGTTCTCTTAAAAGTGCCGTTTCTTCGCTTAAATAGCTCGGTACGCACGTGCTAACGCTGATTTATGGGATAAATAAAGGAATAGACGCAGATTAATGTTCTCGGAAAAATGAAAAAAACGGTAAGCCCATGAAAATATCGATTCAGCAAGGTCCGATAAGTTCTCTTAAAAGTGCCGTTTCTTCGCTTAAATCGCTCGGTACGCACGTGCTAACGCTGATTGATGGGATAAATAAAGAAATAGACGCAGATTAATTTTCTCGGAAAAATGAAAAAACGGTAAGCCTATAGCCCATGAAAATATCGATTCAGCAAGGTCCCATAAATTCTCCTAAATGTGCCGTTTCTTCGCTTAAATAGCTCGGTACGCACGTGCTAACGCTTATTTATGGGATAAATAAAGGAATAGACGCAGATTAATTTTCTCGGAAAAATGAAAAAACGGTAAGCCTATAGCCCATGAAAATATCGATTCAGTAAGGTCCCATAAGTTCTCTTAATAGTGCCGTTTCTTCGCTTAAATAGCTCGGTACGCACGTGCTAACGCTGATTTATGGGATAAATAAAGGAATAGACGCAGATTAATTTTCTCGGAAAAATGAAAAAACGGTAAGCCTATAGCCCACGAAAATATCGATTCAGCAAGGTCCCATAAGTTCTCTTAAAGTTCCGTTTCTTCGCTTAAATCGCTCGGTACGCACGTGCTAACGCTTATTTATGGGATAAATAAAGGAATAGACGCAGATTAATTTTCTCGGAAAAATAAAAAAACGGTAAGCCTTAGCCCATGAAAATATCGATTCAGCAAGGTCCCATAAGTTCTCTTAAAAGTGCCGTTTCTTCGCTTAAATCGCTCGGTACGCACATGCTAACGCTGATTTATGGGATAAATAAAGGAATAGACGCAGATTAATTTTCTCGGAAAAATGAAAAAACGGTAAGCCTATAGCCCATGAAAATATCGATTCAGTAAGGTCCCATAAGTTCTCTTAAAAGTGCCGTTTCTTCGCTTAAATAGCTCGGTACGCACGTGCTAACGCTGATTTATGGGATAAATAAAGGAATAGACGCAGATTAATGTTCTCGGAAAAATGAAAAAAACGGTAAGCCCATGAAAATATCGATTCAGCAAGGTCCGATAAGTTCTCTTAAAAGTGCCGTTTCTTCGCTTAAATCGCTCGGTACGCACGTGCTAACGCTGATTGATGGGATAAATAAAGGAATAGACGCAGAATAATTTTCTCGAAAATATGAAAAAACGGTAAGCCTATAGCCCATAAAAATATCGATTCAGCAAGGTCCGATAAGTTCTCCTAAAAGTGCCGTTTCTTCGCTTAAGTCGCTCGGTACGCACGTGCTAACCCTGATTTATGGGATAAATAAAGGAATAGACGCAGATTAATTTTCTCGGAAAAATGAAAAAACGGTAAGCCTATAGCCCATGAAAATATCGATTCAGCAAGGTCCCATAGGTTCTCTTAAAAGTGCCGTTTCTTCGCTTAAATCGCTCGGTACGCACGTGCTAACGCTGATTTATGGGATAAATAAAGGAATAGACGCAGATTAATTTTCTCCGAAAAATGAAAAAACGGTAAGCCTATAGCCCATGAAAATATCGATTCAGTAAGGTCCCATAAGTTCTCTTAAAAGTGCCGTTTCTTCGCTTAAATAGCTCGGTACGCACTTGCTAACGCTGATTTATGGGATCAATGAAGGAATAGACGCAGATTAATTTTCTCGGAAAAATGAAAAAACGGTAAGCCTATAGCCCATGAAAATATCGATTCAGGAAGGTCCCATAAGTTCTCTTAAATGTGCTGTTTCTTTGCCTAAATCACTCGGTACGCACGTGCTAACGCTTAATTATGGGATAAATAAAGGAATAGACGCAGATTAATTTTCTCGGAAAAATGAAAAAACGGTAAGCTATAGCCCATGAAAATATCGATTCAGTAAGGTCCCATAAGTTCTCTTAATAGTGCCGTTTCTTCGCTTAAATAGCTCGGTACGCACGTGCTAACGCTGATTTATGGGATAAATAAAGGAATAGACGCAGATTAATTTTCTCGGAAAAATGAAAAAACGGTAAGCCTATAGCCCATGAAAATATCGATTCAGCAAGGTCCCATAGGTTCTCTTAAAAGTGCCGTTTCTTCGCTTAAATCAGTCGGTACGCACGTGCTAACGCTGATTTACGGGATAAATAAAGAAATAGACGCAGATTAATTTTCTCGGAAAAATGAAAAAACGGTAAGCCTATAGCCCATGAAAATATCGATTCAGCAAGGTCCTATAAATTCTCCTAAATGTGCCGTTTCTTCGCTTAAATAGCTCGGTACGCACGTGCTAACGCTTATTTATGGGATAAATAAAGGAATAGACGCAGATTAATTTTCTCGGAAAAATGAAAAAACGGTAAGCCTATAGCCCATGAAAATATCGATTCAGCAAGGTCCCATAAGTTCTCTTAAAAGTGCCGTTTCTTCGCCTAAATCGCTCGGTACGCACGTGCTAACGCTGATTTATGGGATAAATAAAGGAATAGACGCAGAATAATTTTCTCGGAAAAATGAAAAAAACGGTAAGCCTATAACCCATGAAAATATCGATTCAGCAAGGTCCCATAAGTTCTCTTAAAAGTGCCGTTTCTTCGCCTAAATAGCTCGGTACGCACGTGCTAACGCTGATTTATGGGATAAATAAAGGAATAGACGCAGATTAATTTTCTCGGAAAAATGTAAAAACGGTAAGCCTATAGCCCATGAAAATATCGATTCAGCAAGGTCCCATAGGTTCTCTTAAAAGTGCCGTTTCTTCGCTTAAATCACTCGGTACGCACGTGCTAACGCTGATTTATGGGATAAATAAAGAAATAGAGGCAGATTAATTTTCTCGGAAAAATGAAAAAACGGTAAGCCTATAGCCCATGAAAATATCGATTCAGCAAGGTCCCATAAATTCTCTTAAATGTGCCGTTTCTTCGCTTAAATAGCTCGGTACGCACGTGCTAACGCTTATTTATGGGATAAATAAAGGAATAGACGCAGATTAATTTTCTCGGAAAAATGAAAAAACGGTAAGCCTATAGCACATGAAAATATCGATTCAGCAAGGTCCCATAAGTTCTCTTAAAAGTGCCGTTTCTTCGCCTAAATCGCTCGGTACGCACGTGCTAACGCTGATTTATGGGATAAATAAAGGAATAGACGCAGAATAATTTTCTCGGAAAAATGAAAAAAACGGTAAGCCTATAACCCATGAAAATATCGATTCAGCAAGGTCCCATAAGTTCTCTTAAAAGTGCCGTTTCTTCGCTTAAATAGCTCGGTACGCACGTGCTAACGCTTATTTATGGGATAAATAAAGGAATAGACGCAGACTAATTTTCTCCGAAATATGAAAAAAACGGTAAGCCTATAGCACATGACAATATCGATTCAGCAAGGTCCCATATGTTCTCTTAAAAGTTCCGTTTCTTCGCTTAAATCGGTCGGTACGTACGTGCTAACGCTGATTTATGGGATAAATAAAGGAATGGACGCAGAATAATTTTCTCGGAAAAATGAAAAAACGGTAAGCCTAAAGCCATTGAAAATATCGATTCAGCAAGGTCCCAGAAGTTCTCTTAAAAGTGCCGTTTCTTCGCCTAAATCGCTCGGTACGCACGTGCTAACGCTGATTTATGGGATAAATAAAGGAATAGACGCAGAATAATTTTCTCGGAAAAATGAAAAAAACGGTAAGCCTATAACCCATGAAAATATCGATTCAGCAAGGTCCCATAAGTTCTCTTAAAAGTGCCGTTTCTTCGCCTAAATCACTCGGTACGCACGTGCTAACGCCGATTTATGGGATAAATAAAGGAATAGACGCAGATTAATTTTCTTGGAAAAATGAAAAAACGGTAAGCCTATAACCCATGAAAATATTGATTCAGCAAGGTCCCATAAATTCTCCTAAAAGTGCTGTTTCTTCGCTTAAATCACTCGTTACGCACGTGCTAACGCTGATTTATGGGATAAATAAAGGAATAGACGCAGATTAATTTTCTCGGAAAAATGAAAAAACGGTAAGCCTATAGCCCATGAAAATATCGATTCAGTAAGGTCCCATAAGTTCTCTTAAAAGTGCCGTTTCTTCGCTTAAATAGCTCGGTACGCACGTGCTAACGCTGATTTATGGGATAAATAAAGGAATAGACGCAGATTAATGTTCTCGGAAAAATGAAAAAAACGGTAAGCCCATGAAAATATCGATTCAGCAAGGTCCGATAAGTTCTCTTAAAAGTGCCGTTTCTTCGCTTAAATCGCTCGGTACGCACGTGCTAACGCTGATTGATGGGATAAATAAAGGAATAGACGCAGAATAATTTTCTCGAAAATATGAAAAAACGGTAAGCCTATAGCCCATAAAAATATCGATTCAGCAAGGTCCGATAAGTTCTCCTAAAAGTGCCGTTTCTTCGCTTAAGTCGCTCGGTACGCACGTGCTAACCCTGATTTATGGGATAAATAAAGGAATAGACGCAGATTAATTTTCTCGGAAAAATGAAAAAACGGTAAGCCTATAGCCCATGAAAATATCGATTCAGCAAGGTCCCATAGGTTCTCTTAAAAGTGCCGTTTCTTCGCTTAAATCGCTCGGTACGCACGTGCTAACGCTGATTTATGGGATA
Source organism: Dermacentor andersoni (assembly GCF_023375885.2). Classification (NCBI taxonomy): domain Eukaryota; kingdom Metazoa; phylum Arthropoda; class Arachnida; order Ixodida; family Ixodidae; genus Dermacentor; species Dermacentor andersoni. The sequence continues at coordinate 76,988,316 of NC_092818.1, forward strand.
AATAAAGGAATAGACGCAGATTAATTTTCTCCGAAAAATGAAAAAACGGTAAGCCTATAGCCCATGAAAATATCGATTCAGTAAGGTCCCATAAGTTCTCTTAAAAGTGCCGTTTCTTCGCTTAAATAGCTCGGTACGCACTTGCTAACGCTGATTTATGGGATCAATGAAGGAATAGACGCAGATTAATTTTCTCGGAAAAATGAAAAAACGGTAAGCCTATAGCCCATGAAAATATCGATTCAGGAAGGTCCCATAAGTTCTCTTAAATGTGCTGTTTCTTTGCCTAAATCACTCGGTACGCACGTGCTAACGCTTAATTATGGGATAAATAAAGGAATAGACGCAGATTAATTTTCTCGGAAAAATGAAAAAACGGTAAGCCTATAGCCCATGAAAATATCGATTCAGCAAGGTCCCATAGGTTCTCTTAAAAGTGCCGTTTCTTCGCTTAAATCAGTCGGTACGCACGTGCTAACGCTGATTTACGGGATAAATAAAGAAATAGACGCAGATTAATTTTCTCGGAAAAATGAAAAAACGGTAAGCCTATAGCCCATGAAAATATCGATTCAGCAAGGTCCTATAAATTCTCCTAAATGTGCCGTTTCTTCGCTTAAATAGCTCGGTACGCACGTGCTAACGCTTATTTATGGGATAAATAAAGGAATAGACGCAGATTAATTTTCTCGGAAAAATGAAAAAACGGTAAGCCTATAGCCCATGAAAATATCGATTCAGCAAGGTCCCATAAGTTCTCTTAAAAGTGCCGTTTCTTCGCCTAAATCGCTCGGTACGCACGTGCTAACGCTGATTTATGGGATAAATAAAGGAATAGACGCAGAATAATTTTCTCGGAAAAATGAAAAAAACGGTAAGCCTATAACCCATGAAAATATCGATTCAGCAAGGTCCCATAAGTTCTCTTAAAAGTGCCGTTTCTTCGCCTAAATAGCTCGGTACGCACGTGCTAACGCTGATTTATGGGATAAATAAAGGAATAGACGCAGATTAATTTTCTCGGAAAAATGTAAAAACGGTAAGCCTATAGCCCATGAAAATATCGATTCAGCAAGGTCCCATAGGTTCTCTTAAAAGTGCCGTTTCTTCGCTTAAATCACTCGGTACGCACGTGCTAACGCTGATTTATGGGATAAATAAAGAAATAGAGGCAGATTAATTTTCTCGGAAAAATGAAAAAACGGTAAGCCTATAGCCCATGAAAATATCGATTCAGCAAGGTCCCATAAATTCTCTTAAATGTGCCGTTTCTTCGCTTAAATAGCTCGGTACGCACGTGCTAACGCTTATTTATGGGATAAATAAAGGAATAGACGCAGATTAATTTTCTCGGAAAAATGAAAAAACGGTAAGCCTATAGCACATGAAAATATCGATTCAGCAAGGTCCCATAAGTTCTCTTAAAAGTGCCGTTTCTTCGCCTAAATCGCTCGGTACGCACGTGCTAACGCTGATTTATGGGATAAATAAAGGAATAGACGCAGAATAATTTTCTCGGAAAAATGAAAAAAACGGTAAGCCTATAACCCATGAAAATATCGATTCAGCAAGGTCCCATAAGTTCTCTTAAAAGTGCCGTTTCTTCGCTTAAATAGCTCGGTACGCACGTGCTAACGCTTATTTATGGGATAAATACAGGAATAGACGCAGACTAATTTTCTCCGAAATATGAAAAAAACGGTAAGCCTATAGCACATGACAATATCGATTCAGCAAGGTCCCATATGTTCTCTTAAAAGTTCCGTTTCTTCGCTTAAATCGGTCGGTACGTACGTGCTAACGCTGATTTATGGGATAAATAAAGGAATGGACGCAGAATAATTTTCTCGGAAAAATGAAAAAACGGTAAGCCTAAAGCCATTGAAAATATCGATTCAGCAAGGTCCCAGAAGTTCTCTTAAAAGTGCCGTTTCTTCGCCTAAATCGCTCGGTACGCACGTGCTAACGCTGATTTATGGGATAAATAAAGGAATAGACGCAGAATAATTTTCTCGGAAAAATGAAAAAAACGGTAAGCCTATAACCCATGAAAATATCGATTCAGCAAGGTCCCATAAGTTCTCTTAAAAGTGCCGTTTCTTCGCCTAAATCACTCGGTACGCACGTGCTAACGCCGATTTATGGGATAAATAAAGGAATAGACGCAGATTAATTTTCTTGGAAAAATGAAAAAACGGTAAGCCTATAACCCATGAAAATATTGATTCAGCAAGGTCCCATAAATTCTCCTAAAAGTGCTGTTTCTTCGCTTAAATCACTCGTTACGCACGTGCTAACGCTGATTTATGGGATAAATAAAGGAATAGACGCAGATTAATTTTCTCGGAAAAATGAAAAAACGGTAAGCCTATAGCCCATGAAAATAGCGATTCAGCAAGGTCCCATAAGTTCTCTTAAGAGTGCCGTTTCTTCGCTTAAATCGCTCGGTACGCACGTGCTAACGCTGATTTATGGGATAAATAAAGGAATAGACGCAGATTAATTTCCTCCGAAAAATGAAAAAACGGTAAGCCTATAGCCCATGACAATATCGATTCAGCAAGGTCCCATACGTTCTCTTAAAAGTGCTGTTTCGTCGCTTAAATCGGTCGGTACGTACGTGCTAACGCTGATTTATGGGATAAATAAAGGAATGGACGCAGAATAATTTTCTCGGAAAAATGCAAAAACGGTAAGCCTATAGCCCATGAAAATATCGATTCAGCAAGGTCCCAGAAGTTCTCTTAAAAGTGCCGTTTCTTCGCCTAAATCGCTCGGTACGCACGTGCTAACGCTGATTTATGGGATAAATAAAGGAATAGACGCAGATTAATTTTCTCGGAAAAATGAAAAACGTTAAGCCTATAGCCCATGAAAATATCGATTCAGCAAGGTCCCATAAATTCTCTTAAAAGTGCCGTTTCTTCGCTTAAATAGCTCGGTACGCACGTGCTAACGCTGATTTATGGGATAAATAAAGGAATAGACGCAGATTAATGTTCTCGGAAAAATGAAAAAAACGGTAAGCCCATGAAAATATCGATTCAGCAAGGTCCGATAAGTTCTCTTAAAAGTGCCGTTTCTTCGCTTAAATCGCTCGGTACGCACGTGCTAACGCTGATTGATGGGATAAATAAAGAAATAGACGCAGATTAATTTTCTCGGAAAAATGAAAAAACGGTAAGCCTATAGCCCATGAAAATATCGATTCAGCAAGGTCCCATAAATTCTCCTAAATGTGCCGTTTCTTCGCTTAAATAGCTCGGTACGCACGTGCTAACGCTTATTTATGGGATAAATAAAGGAATAGACGCAGATTAATTTTCTCGGAAAAATGAAAAAACGGTAAGCCTATAGCCCATGAAAATATCGATTCAGTAAGGTCCCATAAGTTCTCTTAATAGTGCCGTTTCTTCGCTTAAATAGCTCGGTACGCACGTGCTAACGCTGATTTATGGGATAAATAAAGGAATAGACGCAGATTAATTTTCTCGGAAAAATGAAAAAACGGTAAGCCTATAGCCCACGAAAATATCGATTCAGCAAGGTCCCATAGGTTCTCTTAAAGTGCCGTTTCTTCGCTTAAATCGCTCAGTACGCACGTGCTAACGCTTATTTATGGGATAAATAAAGGAATAGACGCAGATTAATTTTCTCGGAAAAATAAAAAAACGGTAAGCCTTAGCCCATGAAAATATCGATTCAGCAAGGTCTCATAAGTTCTCTTAAAAGTGCCGTTTCTTCGCTTAAATCGCTCGGTACGCACATGCTAACGCTGATTTATGGGATAAATAAAGGAATAGACGCAGATTAATTTTCTCGGAAAAATGAAAAAACGGTAAGCCTATAGCCCATGAAAATATCGATTCAGTAAGGTCCCATAAGTTCTCTTAAAAGTGCCGTTTCTTCGCTTAAATAGCTCGGTACGCACGTGCTAACGCTGATTTATGGGATAAATAAAGCAATAGACGCAGATTAATGTTCTCGGAAAAATGAAAAAAACGGTAAGCCCATGAAAATATCGATTCAGCAAGGTCCGATAAGTTCTCTTAAAAGTGCCGTTTCTTCGCTTAAATCGCTCGGTACGCACGTGCTAACGCTGATTGATGGGATAAATAAAGGAATAGACGCAGAATAATTTTCTCGAAAATATGAAAAAACGGTAAGCCTATAGCCCATAAAAATATCGATTCAGCAAGGTCCGATAAGTTCTCCTAAAAGTGCCGTTTCTTCGCTTAAGTCGCTCGGTACGCACGTGCTAACCCTGATTTATGGGATAAATAAAGGAATAGACGCAGATTAATTTTCTCGGAAAAATGAAAAAACGGTAAGCCTATACCCCATGAAAATATCGATTCAGCAAGGTCCCATAGGTTCTCTTAAAAGTGCCGTTTCTTCGCTTAAATCGCTCGGTACGCACGTGCTAACGCTGATTTATGGGATAAATAAAGGAATAGACGCAGATTAATTTTCTCCGAAAAATGAAAAAACGGTAAGCCTATAGCCCATGAAAATATCGATTCAGTAAGGTCCCATAAGTTCTCTTAAAAGTGCCGTTTCTTCGCTTAAATAGCTCGGTACGCACTTGCTAACGCTGATTTATGGGATCAATGAAGGAATAGACGCAGATTAATTTTCTCGGAAAAATGAAAAAACGGTAAGCCTATAGCCCATGAAAATATCGATTCAGGAAGGTCCCATAAGTTCTCTTAAATGTGCTGTTTCTTTGCCTAAATCACTCGGTACGCACGTGCTAACGCTTAATTATGGGATAAATAAAGGAATAGACGCAGATTAATTTTCTCGGAAAAATGAAAAAACGGTAAGCCTATAGCCCATGAAAATATCGATTCAGCAAGGTCCCATAAGTTCTCTTAAAGTGCCGTTTCTTCGCTTAAATCGCTCGGTACGCACGTGCTAACGCTTATTTATGGGATAAATAAAGGAATAGACGCAGATTAATTTTCTCGGAAAAATGAAAAAACGGTAAGCTATAGCCCATGAAAATATCGATTCAGTAAGGTCCCATAAGTTCTCTTAAAAGTGCCGTTTCTTCGCTTAAATCACTCGGTACGCACGTGCTAACGCTTATTTGGGGGATAAATAAAGGAATAGACGCAGATTAATTTTCTCGGAAAAATGTAAAAATGGTAAGCCTATAGCCCATGAAAATATCGATTCAGCAAGGTCCCATAAGTTCTCTTAAAAGTGCCGTTTCTTCGCTTAAATCACTCGGTACGCACGTGCTAACGCTGATTTATGGGATAAATAAAGGGATAGACGCAGATTAATTTTCTCGGAAAAATGAAAAAACGGTAAGCCTATAGCCCATGAAAATATCGATTCAGGAAGGTCCCATAAATTCTTTTAAAAGTGCCGTTTCTTTGCTTAAATCACTCGGTACGCACGTGCTAACGCTGATTTATGGGATAAATAAAGGAATAGACGCAGATTAATTTTCTCGGAAAAATGTAAAAACGGTAAGCCTATAGCCCATGAAAATATCGATTCAGCAAGGTCCCATAGGTTCTCTTAAAAGTGCCGTTTCTTCGCTTAAATCACTCGGTACGCACGTGCTAACGCTGATTTATGGGATAAATAAAGAAATAGACGCAGATTAATTTTCTCGGAAAAATGAAAAAACGGTAAGCCTATAGCCCATGAAAATATCGATTCAGCAAGGTCCCATAAATTCTCCTAAATGTGCCGTTTCTTCGCTTAAATAGCTCGGTACGCACGTGCTAACGCTTATTTATGGGATAAATAAAGGAATAGACGCAGATTAATTTTCTCGGAAAAATGTAAAAACGGTAAGCCTATAGCCCATGAAAATATCGATTCAGCAAGGTCCCATAGGTTCTCTTAAAAGTGCCGTTTCTTCGCTTAAATCACTCGGTACGCACGTGCTAACGCTGATTTATGGGATAAATAAAGAAATAGAGGCAGATTAATTTTCTCGGAAAAATGAAAAAACGGTAAGCCTATAGCCCATGAAAATATCGATTCAGCAAGGTCCCATAAATTCTCTTAAATGTGCCGTTTCTTCGCTTAAATAGCTCGGTACGCACGTGCTAACGCTTATTTATGGGATAAATAAAGGAATAGACGCAGATTAATTTTCTCGGAAAAATGAAAAAACGGTAAGCCTATAGCACATGAAAATATCGATTCAGCAAGGTCCCATAAGTTCTCTTAAAAGTGCCGTTTCTTCGCCTAAATCGCTCGGTACGCACGTGCTAACGCTGATTTATGGGATAAATAAAGGAATAGACGCAGAATAATTTTCTCGGAAAAATGAAAAAAACGGTAAGCCTATAACCCATGAAAATATCGATTCAGCAAGGTCCCATAAGTTCTCTTAAAAGTGCCGTTTCTTCGCTTAAATAGCTCGGTACGCACGTGCTAACGCTTATTTATGGGATAAATAAAGGAATAGACGCAGACTAATTTTCTCCGAAATATGAAAAAAACGGTAAGCCTATAGCACATGACAATATCGATTCAGCAAGGTCCCATATGTTCTCTTAAAAGTTCCGTTTCTTCGCTTAAATCGGTCGGTACGTACGTGCTAACGCTGATTTATGGGATAAATAAAGGAATGGACGCAGAATAATTTTCTCGGAAAAATGAAAAAACGGTAAGCCTAAAGCCATTGAAAATATCGATTCAGCAAGGTCCCAGAAGTTCTCTTAAAAGTGCCGTTTCTTCGCCTAAATCGCTCGGTACGCACGTGCTAACGCTGATTTATGGGATAAATAAAGGAATAGACGCAGAATAATTTTCTCGGAAAAATGAAAAAAACGGTAAGCCTATAACCCATGAAAATATCGATTCAGCAAGGTCCCATAAGTTCTCTTAAAAGTGCCGTTTCTTCGCCTAAATCACTCGGTACGCACGTGCTAACGCCGATTTATGGGATAAATAAAGGAATAGACGCAGATTAATTTTCTTGGAAAAATGAAAAAACGGTAAGCCTATAACCCATGAAAATATTGATTCAGCAAGGTCCCATAAATTCTCCTAAAAGTGCTGTTTCTTCGCTTAAATCACTCGTTACGCACGTGCTAACGCTGATTTATGGGATAAATAAAGGAATAGACGCAGATTAATTTTCTCGGAAAAATGAAAAAACGGTAAGCCTATAGCCCATGAAAATAGCGATTCAGCAAGGTCCCATAAGTTCTCTTAAGAGTGCCGTTTCTTCGCTTAAATCGCTCGGTACGCACGTGCTAACGCTGATTTATGGGATAAATAAAGGAATAGACGCAGATTAATTTCCTCCGAAAAATGAAAAAACGGTAAGCCTATAGCCCATGACAATATCGATTCAGCAAGGTCCCATACGTTCTCTTAAAAGTGCTGTTTCGTCGCTTAAATCGGTCGGTACGTACGTGCTAACGCTGATTTATGGGATAAATAAAGGAATGGACGCAGAATAATTTTCTCGGAAAAATGCAAAAACGGTAAGCCTATAGCCCATGAAAATATCGATTCAGCAAGGTCCCAGAAGTTCTCTTAAAAGTGCCGTTTCTTCGCCTAAATCGCTCGGTACGCACGTGCTAACGCTGATTTATGGGATAAATAAAGGAATAGACGCAGATTAATTTTCTCGGAAAAATGAAAAACGTTAAGCCTATAGCCCATGAAAATATCGATTCAGCAAGGTCCCATAAATTCTCTTAAAAGTGCCGTTTCTTCGCTTAAATAGCTCGGTACGCACGTGCTAACGCTGATTTATGGGATAAATAAAGGAATAGACGCAGATTAATGTTCTCGGAAAAATGAAAAAAACGGTAAGCCCATGAAAATATCGATTCAGCAAGGTCCGATAAGTTCTCTTAAAAGTGCCGTTTCTTCGCTTAAATCGCTCGGTACGCACGTGCTAACGCTGATTGATGGGATAAATAAAGAAATAGACGCAGATTAATTTTCTCGGAAAAATGAAAAAACGGTAAGCCTATAGCCCATGAAAATATCGATTCAGTAAGGTCCCATAAGTTCTCTTAAAAGTGCCGTTTCTTCGCTTAAATAGCTCGGTACGCACGTGCTAACGCTGATTTATGGGATAAATAAAGCAATAGACGCAGATTAATGTTCTCGGAAAAATGAAAAAAACGGTAAGCCCATGAAAATATCGATTCAGCAAGGTCCGATAAGTTCTCTTAAAAGTGCCGTTTCTTCGCTTAAATCGCTCGGTACGCACGTGCTAACGCTGATTGATGGGATAAATAAAGGAATAGACGCAGAATAATTTTCTCGAAAATATGAAAAAACGGTAAGCCTATAGCCCATAAAAATATCGATTCAGCAAGGTCCGATAAGTTCTCCTAAAAGTGCCGTTTCTTCGCTTAAGTCGCTCGGTACGCACGTGCTAACCCTGATTTATGGGATAAATAAAGGAATAGACGCAGATTAATTTTCTCGGAAAAATGAAAAAACGGTAAGCCTATACCCCATGAAAATATCGATTCAGCAAGGTCCCATAGGTTCTCTTAAAAGTGCCGTTTCTTCGCTTAAATCGCTCGGTACGCACGTGCTAACGCTGATTTATGGGATAAATAAAGGAATAGACGCAGATTAATTTTCTCCGAAAAATGAAAAAACGGTAAGCCTATAGCCCATGAAAATATCGATTCAGTAAGGTCCCATAAGTTCTCTTAAAAGTGCCGTTTCTTCGCTTAAATAGCTCGGTACGCACTTGCTAACGCTGATTTATGGGATCAATGAAGGAATAGACGCAGATTAATTTTCTCGGAAAAATGAAAAAACGGTAAGCCTATAGCCCATGAAAATATCGATTCAGGAAGGTCCCATAAGTTCTCTTAAATGTGCTGTTTCTTTGCCTAAATCACTCGGTACGCACGTGCTAACGCTTAATTATGGGATAAATAAAGGAATAGACGCAGATTAATTTTCTCGGAAAAATGAAAAAACGGTAAGCCTATAGCCCATGAAAATATCGATTCAGCAAGGTCCCATAAGTTCTCTTAAAGTGCCGTTTCTTCGCTTAAATCGCTCGGTACGCACGTGCTAACGCTTATTTATGGGATAAATAAAGGAATAGACGCAGATTAATTTTCTCGGAAAAATGAAAAAACGGTAAGCTATAGCCCATGAAAATATCGATTCAGTAAGGTCCCATAAGTTCTCTTAAAAGTGCCGTTTCTTCGCTTAAATCACTCGGTACGCACGTGCTAACGCTTATTTGGGGGATAAATAAAGGAATAGACGCAGATTAATTTTCTCGGAAAAATGTAAAAATGGTAAGCCTATAGCCCATGAAAATATCGATTCAGCAAGGTCCCATAAGTTCTCTTAAAAGTGCCGTTTCTTCGCTTAAATCACTCGGTACGCACGTGCTAACGCTGATTTATGGGATAAATAAAGGGATAGACGCAGATTAATTTTCTCGGAAAAATGAAAAAACGGTAAGCCTATAGCCCATGAAAATATCGATTCAGGAAGGTCCCATAAATTCTTTTAAAAGTGCCGTTTCTTTGCTTAAATCACTCGGTACGCACGTGCTAACGCTGATTTATGGGATAAATAAAGGAATAGACGCAGATTAATTTTCTCGGAAAAATGTAAAAACGGTAAGCCTATAGCCCATGAAAATATCGATTCAGCAAGGTCCCATAGGTTCTCTTAAAAGTGCCGTTTCTTCGCTTAAATCACTCGGTACGCACGTGCTAACGCTGATTTATGGGATAAATAAAGAAATAGACGCAGATTAATTTTCTCGGAAAAATGAAAAAACGGTAAGCCTATAGCCCATGAAAATATCGATTCAGCAAGGTCCCATAAATTCTCCTAAATGTGCCGTTTCTTCGCTTAAATAGCTCGGTACGCACGTGCTAACGCTTATTTATGGGATAAATAAAGGAATAGACGCAGATTAATTTTCTCGGAAAAATGAAAAAACGGTAAGCCTATAGCCCATGAAAATATCGATTCAGCAAGGTCCCATAAGTTCTCTTAAAAGTGCAGTTTCTTCGCCTAAATCGCTCGGTACGCACGTGCTAACGCTGATTTATGGGATAAATAAAGGAATAGACGCAGAATAATTTTCTCGGAAAAATGAAAAAAACGGTAAGCCTATAACCCATGAAAATATCGATTCAGCAAGGTCCCATAAGTTCTCTTAAAAGTGCCGTTTCTTCGCCTAAATAGCTCGGTACGCACGTGCTAACGCTGATTTATGGGATAAATAAAGGAATAGACGCAGATTAATTTTCTCGGAAAAATGTAAAAACGGTAAGCCTATAGCCCATGAAAATATCGATTCAGCAAGGTCCCATAGGTTCTCTTAAAAGTGCCGTTTCTTCGCTTAAATCACTCGGTACGCACGTGCTAACGCTGATTTATGGGATAAATAAAGAAATAGACGCAGATTAATTTTCTCGGAAAAATGAAAAAACGGTAAGCCTATAGCCCATGAAAATATCGATTCAGCAAGGTCCCATAAATTCTCTTAAATGTGCCGTTTCTTCGCTTAAATAGCTCGGTACGCACGTGCTAACGCTTATTTATGGGATAAATGAAGGAATAGACGCAGATTAATTTTCTCGGAAAAATGAAAAAACGGTAAGCCTATAGCACATGAAAATATCGATTCAGCAAGGTCCCATAAGTTCTCTTAAAAGTGCCGTTTCTTCGCCTAAATCGCTCGGTACGCACGTGCTAACGCTGATTTATGGGATAAATAAAGGAATAGACGCAGAATAATTTTCTCGGAAAAATGAAAAAAACGGTAAGCCTATAACCCATGAAAATATCGATTCAGCAAGGTCCCATAAGTTCTCTTAAAAGTGCCGTTTCTTCGCTTAAATAGCTCGGTACGCACGTGCTAACGCTTATTTATGGGATAAATAAAGGAATAGACGCAGACTAATTTTTTCCGAAAAATGAAAAAAACGGTAAGCCTATAGCACATGACAATATCGATTCAGCAAGGTCCCATATGTTCTCTTAAAAGTTCCGTTTCTTCGCTTAAATCGGTCGGTACGTACGTGCTAACGCTGATTTATGGGATAAATAAAGGAATGGACGCAGAATAATTTTCTCGGAAAAATGAAAAAACGGTAAGCCTATAGCCATTGAAAATATCGATTCAGCAAGGTCCCAGAAGTTCTCTTAAAAGTGCCGTTTCTTCGCCTAAATCGCTCGGTACGCACGTGCTAACGCTGATTTATGGGATAAATAAAGGAATAGACGCAGAATAATTTTCTCGGAAAAATGAAAAAAACGGTAAGCCTATAACCCATGAAAATATCGATTCAGCAAGGTCCCATAAGTTCTCTTAAAAGTGCCGTTTCTTCGCCTAAATCACTCGGTACGCACGTGCTAACGCCGATTTATGGGATAAATAAAGGAATAGACGCAGATTAATTTTCTTGGAAAAATGAAAAAACGGTAAGCCTATAACCCATGAAAATATTGATTCAGCAAGGTCCCATAAATTCTCCTAAAAGTGCTGTTTCTTCGCTTAAATCACTCGTTACGCACGTGCTAACGCTGATTTATGGGATAAATAAAGGAATAGACGCAGATTAATTTCCTCCGAAAAATGAAAAAACGGTAAGCCTATAGCCCATGACAATATCGATTCAGCAAGGTCCCATAAGTTCTCTTAAAAGTGCTGTTTCGTCGCTTAAATCGGTCGGTACGTACGTGCTAACGCTGATTTATGGGATAAATAAAGGAATGGACGCAGAATAATTTTCTCGGAAAAATGCAAAAACGGTAAGCCTATAGCCCATGAAAATATCGATTCAGTAAGGTCCCATAAGTTCTCTTAATAGTGCCGTTTCTTCGCTTAAATAGCTCGGTACGCACGTGCTAACGCTGATTTATGGGATAAATAAAGGAATAGACGCAGATTAATTTTCTCGGAAAAATGAAAAAACGGTAAGCCTATAGCCCATAAAAATATCGATTCAGCAAGGTCCGATAAGTTCTCTTAAAAGTGCCGTTTCTTCGCTTAAATCACTCGGTACGCACGTGCTAACGCTTATTTGGGGGATAAATAAAGGAATAGACGCAGATTAATTTTCTCGGAAAAATGTAAAAATGGTAAGCCTATAGCCCATGAAAATATCGATTCAGCAAGGTCCCATAAGTTCTCTTAAAAGTGCCGTTTCTTCGCTTAAATCACTCGGTACGCACGTGCTAACGCTGATTTATGGGATAAATAAAGGGATAGACGCAGATTAATTTTCTCGGAAAAATGAAAAAACGGTAAGCCTATAGCCCATGAAAATATCGATTCAGGAAGGTCCCATAAATTCTCTTAAAAGTGCCGTTTCTTCCCTTAAATCACTCGGTACGCACGTGCTAACGCTGATTTATGGGATAAATAAAGGAATAGACGCAGGTTAATTTTCTCGGAAAAATGTAAAAACGGTAAGCCTATAGCCCATGAAAATATCGATTCAGCAAGGTCCCATAGGTTCTCTTAAAAGTGCCGTTTCTTCGCTTAAATCACTCGGTACGCACGTGCTAACGCTGATTTATGGGATAAATAAAGAAATAGACGCAGATTAATTTTCTCGGAAAAATGAAAAAACGGTAAGCCTATAGCCCATGAAAATATCGATTCAGCAAGGTCCCATAAATTCTCCTAAATGTGCCGTTTCTTCGCTTAAATAGCTCGGTACGCACAGGCTAACGCTTATTTATGGGATAAATAAAGGAATAGACGCAGATTAATTTTCTCGGAAAAATGAAAAAACGGTAAGCCTATAGCCCATGAAAATATCGATTCAGCAAGGTCCCATAAGTTCTCTTAAAAGTGCCGTTTCTTCGCCTAAATCGCTCGGTACGCACGTGCTAACGCTGATTTATGGGATAAATAAAGGAATAGACGCAGAATAATTTTCTCGGAAAAATGAAAAAAACGGTAAGCCTATAACCCATGAAAATATCGATTCAGCAAGGTCCCATAAGTTCTCTTAAAAGTGCCGTTTCTTCGCCTAAATAGCTCGGTACGCACGTGCTAACGCTGATTTATGGGATAAATAAAGGAATAGACGCAGATTAATTTTCTCGGAAAAATGTAAAAACGGTAAGCCTATAGCCCATGAAAATATCGATTCAGCAAGGTCCTATAGGTTCTCTTAAAAGTGCCGTTTCTTCGCTTAAATCACTCGGTACGCACGTGCTAACGCTGATTTATGGGATAAATAAAGGAATAGACGCAGAATAATTTTCTCGGAAAAATGAAAAAAACGGTAAGCCTATAACCCATGAAAATATCGATTCAGCAAGGTCCCATAAGTTCTCTTAAAAGTGCCGTTTCTTCGCTTAAATAGCTCGGTACGCACGTGCTAACGCTTATTTATGGGATAAATAAAGGAATAGACGCAGACTAATTTTCTTCGAAAAATGAAAAAAACGGTAAGCCTATAGCACATGACAATATCGATTCAGCAAGGTCCCATATGTTCTCTTAAAAGTTCCGTTTCTTCGCTTAAATCGGTCGGTACGTACGTGCTAACGCTGATTTATGGGATAAATAAAGGAATGGACGCAGAATAATTTTCTCGGAAAAATGAAAAAACGGTAAGCCTATAGCCATTGAAAATATCGATTCAGCAAGGTCCCAGAAGTTCTCTTAAAAGTGCCGTTTCTTCGCCTAAATCGCTCGGTACGCACGTGCTAACGCTGATTTATGGGATAAATAAAGGAATAGACGCAGAATAATTTTCTCGGAAAAATGAAAAAAACGGTAAGCCTATAACCCATGAAAATATCGATTCAGCAAGGTCCCATAAGTTCTCTTAAAAGTGCCGTTTCTTCGCCTAAATCACTCGGTACGCACGTGCTAACGCCGATTTATGGGATAAATAAAGGAATAGACGCAGATTAATTTTCTTGGAAAAATGAAAAAACGGTAAGCCTATAACCCATGAAAATATTGATTCAGCAAGGTCCCATAAATTCTCCTAAAAGTGCTGTTTCTTCGCTTAAATCGGTCGGTACGTACGTGCTAACGCTGATTTATTGGATAAATAAAGGAATGGACGCAGAATAATTTTCTCGGAAAAATGCAAAAACGGTAAGCCTATAGCCCATGAAAATATCGATTCAGCAAGGTCCCAGAAGTTCTCTTAAAAGTGCCGTTTCTTCGCCTAAATCGCTCGGTACGCACGTGCTAACGCTGATTTATGGGATAAATAAAGGAATAGACGCAGATTAATTTTCTCGGAAAAATGAAAAACGTTAAGCCCATGAAAATATCGATTCAGCAAGGTCCCATAAATTCTCTTAAAAGTGCCGTTTCCTCGCTTAAATCACTCGGCACGCACGTGCTAACGCTGATTTATGGGATAAATAAAGGAATAGACGCAGATTAACTTTCTCGGAAAAATGAAAAAACTGTAAGCCTATAGCCCATGAAAATATCGATTCAGCAAGGTCCCATAGGTTCTCTTAAAAGTGCCGTTTCTTCGCCTAAATCGCTCGGTACGCACGTGCTAACGCTGATTTATGGGATAAATAAAGGAATAGACGCAGATTAACTTTCTCGGAAAAATGAAAAAACTGTAAGCCTATAGCCCATGAAAATATCGATTCAGCAAGGTCCCATAAGTTCTCTTAAAAGTGCCGTTTCTTCGCTTAAATCGCTCGGTACGCACATGCTAACGCTGATTTATGGGATAAATAAAGGAATAGACGCAGATTAATTTTCTCGGAAAAATGAAAAAACGGTAAGCCTATAGCCCATGAAAATATCGATTCAGTAAGGTCCCATAAGTTCTCTTAAAAGTGCCGTTTCTTCGCTTAAATAGCTCAGTACGCACGTGCTAACGCTGATTTATGGGATAAATAAAGGAATAGACGCAGATTAATGTTCTCGGAAAAATGAAAAAAACGGTAAGCCCATGAAAATATCGATTCAGCAAGGTCCGATAAGTTCTCTTAAAAGTGCCGTTTCTTCGCTTAAATCGCTCGGTACGCACGTGCTAACGCTGATTGATGGGATAAATAAAGAAATAGACGCAGATTAATTTTCTCGGAAAAATGAAAAAACGGTAAGCCTATAGCCCATGAAAATATCGATTCAGCAAGGTCCCATAAATTCTCCTAAATGTGCCGTTTCTTCGCTTAAATAGCTCGGTACGCACGTGCTAACGCTTATTTATGGGATAAATAAAGGAATAGACGCAGATTAATTTTCTCGGAAAAATGAAAAAACGGTAAGCCTATAGCCCATGAAAATATCGATTCAGTAAGGTCCCATAAGTTCTCTTAATAGTGCCGTTTCTTCGCTTAAATAGCTCGGTACGCACGTGCTAACGCTGATTTATGGGATAAATAAAGGAATAGACGCAGATTAATTTTCTCGGAAAAATGAAAAACGGTAAGCCTATAGCCCACGAAAATATCGATTCAGCAAGGTCCCATAGGTTCTCTTAAAGTGCCGTTTCTTCGCTTAAATCGCTCGGTACGCACGTGCTAACGCTTATTTATGGGATAAATAAAGGAATAGACGCAGATTAATTTTCTCGGAAAAATAAAAAAACGGTAAGCCTTAGCCCATGAAAATATCGATTCAGCAAGGTCTCATAAGTTCTCTTAAAAGTGCCGTTTCTTCGCTTAAATCGCTCGGTACGCACATGCTAACGCTGATTTATGGGATAAATAAAGGAATAGACGCAGATTAATTTTCTCGGAAAAATGAAAAAACGGTAAGCCTATAGCCCATGAAAATATCGATTCAGTAAGGTCCCATAAGTTCTCTTAAAAGTGCCGTTTCTTCGCTTAAATAGCTCGGTACGCACGTGCTAACGCTGATTTATGGGATAAATAAAGGAATAGACGCAGATTAATGTTCTCGGAAAAATGAAAAAAAACGGTAAGCCCATGAAAATATCGATTGAGCAAGGTCCGATAAGTTCTCTTAAAAGTGCCGTTTCTTCGCTTAAATCGCTCGGTACGCACGTGCTAACGCTGATTGATGGGATAAATAAAGGAATAGACGCAGAATAATTTTCTCGAAAATATGAAAAAACGGTAAGCCTATAGCCCATAAAAATATCGATTCAGCAAGGTCCGATAAGTTCTCCTAAAAGTGCCGTTTCTTCGCTTAAGTCGCTCGGTACGCACGTGCTAACCCTGATTTATGGGATAAATAAAGGAATAGACGCAGATTAATTTTCTCGGAAAAATGAAAAAACGGTAAGCCTATAGCCCATGAAAATATCGATTCAGCAAGGTCCCATAGGTTTTCTTAAAAGTGCCGTTTCTAAGCTTAAATCGCTCGGTACGCACGTGCTAACGCTGATTTATGGGATAAATAAAGGAATAGACGCAGATTAATTTTCTCCGAAAAATGAAAAAACGGTAAGCCTATAGCCCATGAAAATATCGATTCAGTAAGGTCCCATAAGTTCTCTTAAAAGTGCCGTTTCTTCGCTTAAATAGCTCGGTACGCACTTGCTAACGCTGATTTATGGGATCAATGAAGGAATAGACGCAGATTAATTTTCTCGGAAAAATGAAAAAACGGTAAGCCTATAGCCCATGAAAATATCGATTCAGGAAGGTCCCATAAGTTCTCTTAAATGTGCTGTTTCTTTGCCTAAATCACTCGGTACGCACGTGCTAACGCTTAATTATGGGATAAATAAAGGAATAGACGCAGATTAATTTTCTCGGAAAAATGAAAAAACGGTAAGCCTATAGCCCATGAAAATATCGATTCAGCAAGGTCCCATAAGTTCTCTTAAAGTGCCGTTTCTTCGCTTAAATCGCTCGGTACGCACGTGCTAACGCTTATTTATGGGATAAATAAAGGAATAGACGCAGATTAATTTTCTCGGAAAAATGAAAAAACGGTAAGCTATAGCCCATGAAAATATCGATTCAGTAAGGTCCCATAAGTTCTCTTAAAAGTGCCGTTTCTTCGCTTAAATCACTCGGTACGCACGTGCTAACGCTTATTTGGGGGATAAATAAAGGAATAGACGCAGATTAATTTTCTCGGAAAAATGTAAAAATGGTAAGCCTATAGCCCATGAAAATATCGATTCAGCAAGGTCCCATAAGTTCTCTTAAAAGTGCCGTTTCTTCGCTTAAATCACTCGGTACGCACGTGCTAACGCTGATTTATGGGATAAATAAAGGGATAGACGCAGATTAATTTTCTCGGAAAAATGAAAAAACGGTAAGCCTATAGCCCATGAAAATATCGATTCAGGAAGGTCCCATAAATTCTCTTAAAAGTGCCGTTTCTTTGCTTAAATCACTCGGTACGCACGTGCTAACGCTGATTTATGGGATAAATAAAGGAATAGACGCAGATTAATTTTCTCGGAAAAATGTAAAAACGGTAAGCCTATAGCCCATGAAAATATCGATTCAGCAAGGTCCCATAGGTTCTCTTAAAAGTGCCGTTTCTTCGCTTAAATCACTCGGTACGCACGTGCTAACGCTGATTTATGGGATAAATAAAGAAATAGACGCAGATTAATTTTCTCGGAAAAATGAAAAAACGGTAAGCCTATAGCCCATGAAAATATCGATTCAGCAAGGTCCCATAAATTCTCCTAAATGTGCCGTTTCTTCGCTTAAATCACTCGGTACGCACGTGCTAACGCCGATTTATGGGATAAATAAAGGAATAGACGCAGATTAATTTTCTTGGAAAAATGAAAAAACGGTAAGCCTATAACCCATGAAAATATTGATTCAGCAAGGTCCCATAAATTCTCCTAAAAGTGCTGTTTCTTCGCTTAAATCGGTCGGTACGTACGTGCTAACGCTGATTTATTGGATAAATAAAGGAATGGACGCAGAATAATTTTCTCGGAAAAATGAAAAAACGGTAAGCCTATAGCCCATGAAAATATCGATTCAGGAAGGTCCCATAAGTTCTCTTAAATGTGCTGTTTCTTTGCCTAAATCACTCGGTACGCACGTGCTAACGCTTAATTATGGGATAAATAAAGGAATAGACGCAGATTAATTTTCTCGGAAAAATGAAAAAACGGTAAGCCTATAGCCCATGAAAATATCGATTCAGCAAGGTCCCATAAGTTCTCTTAAAGTGCCGTTTCTTCGCTTAAATCGCTCGGTACGCACGTGCTAACGCTTATTTATGGGATAAATAAAGGAATAGACGCAGATTAATTTTCTCGGAAAAATGAAAAAACGGTAAGCTATAGCCCATGAAAATATCGATTCAGTAAGGTCCCATAAGTTCTCTTAAAAGTGCCGTTTCTTCGCTTAAATCACTCGGTACGCACGTGCTAACGCTTATTTGGGGGATAAATAAAGGAATAGACGCAGATTAATTTTCTCGGAAAAATGTAAAAATGGTAAGCCTATAGCCCATGAAAATATCGATTCAGCAAGGTCCCATAAGTTCTCTTAAAAGTGCCGTTTCTTCGCTTAAATCACTCGGTACGCACGTGCTAACGCTGATTTATGGGATAAATAAAGGGATAGACGCAGATTAATTTTCTCGGAAAAATGAAAAAACGGTAAGCCTATAGCCCATGAAAATATCGATTCAGGAAGGTCCCATAAATTCTCTTAAAAGTGCCGTTTCTTTGCTTAAATCACTCGGTACGCACGTGCTAACGCTGATTTATGGGATAAATAAAGGAATAGACGCAGATTAATTTTCTCGGAAAAATGTAAAAACGGTAAGCCTATAGCCCATGAAAATATCGATTCAGCAAGGTCCCATAGGTTCTCTTAAAAGTGCCGTTTCTTCGCTTAAATCACTCGGTACGCACGTGCTAACGCTGATTTATGGGATAAATAAAGAAATAGACGCAGATTAATTTTCTCGGAAAAATGAAAAAACGGTAAGCCTATAGCCCATGAAAATATCGATTCAGCAAGGTCCCATAAATTCTCCTAAATGTGCCGTTTCTTCGCTTAAATAGCTCGGTACGCACGTGCTAACGCTTATTTATGGGATAAATAAAGGAATAGACGCAGATTAATTTTCTCGGAAAAATGAATAAACGGTAAGCCTATAGCCCATGAAAATATCGATTCAGCAAGGTCCCATAAGTTCTCTTAAAAGTGCCGTTTCTTCGCCTAAATCGCTCGGTACGCACGTGCTAACGCTGATTTATGGGATAAATAAAGGAATAGACGCAGAATAATTTTCTCGGAAAAATGAAAAAAACGGTAAGCCTATAACCCATGAAAATATCGATTCAGCAAGGTCCCATAAGTTCTCTTAAAAGTGCCGTTTCTTCGCCTAAATAGCTCGGTACGCACGTGCTAACGCTGATTTATGGGATAAATAAAGGAATAGACGCAGATTAATTTTCTCGGAAAAATGTAAAAACGGTAAGCCTATAGCCCATGAAAATATCGATTCAGCAAGGTCCCATAGGTTCTCTTAAAAGTGCCGTTTCTTCGCTTAAATCACTCGGTACGCACGTGCTAACGCTGATTTATGGGATAAATAAAGAAATAGACGCAGATTAATTTTCTCGGAAAAATGAAAAAACGGTAAGCCTATAGCCCATGAAAATATCGATTCAGCAAGGTCCCATAAATTCTCTTAAATGTGCCGTTTCTTCGCTTAAATAGCTCGGTACGCACGTGCTAACGCTTATTTATGGGATAAATAAAGGAATAGACGCAGATTAATTTTCTCGGAAAAATGAAAAAACGGTAAGCCTATAGCACATGAAAATATCGATTCAGCAAGGTCCCATAAGTTCTCTTAAAAGTGCCGTTTCTTCGCCTAAATCGCTCGGTACGCACGTGCTAACGCTGATTTATGGGATAAATAAAGGAATAGACGCAGAATAATTTTCTCGGAAAAATGAAAAAAACGGTAAGCCTATAACCCATGAAAATATCGATTCAGCAAGGTCCCATAAGTTCTCTTAAAAGTGCCGTTTCTTCGCTTAAATAGCTCGGTACGCACGTGCTAACGCTTATTTATGGGATAAATAAAGGAATAGACGCAGACTAATTTTCTCCGAAAAATGAAAAAAACGGTAAGCCTATAGCACATGACAATATCGATTCAGCAAGGTCCCATATGTTCTCTTAAAAGTTCCGTTTCTTCGCTTAAATCGGTCGGTACGTACGTGCTAACGCTGATTTATGGGATAAATAAAGGAATGGACGCAGAATAATTTTCTCGGAAAAATGAAAAAACGGTAAGCCTATAGCCATTGAAAATATCGATTCAGCAAGGTCCCAGAAGTTCTCTTAAAAGTGCCGTTTCTTCGCCTAAATCGCTCGGTACGCACGTGCTAACGCTGATTTATGGGATAAATAAAGGAATAGACGCAGAATAATTTTCTCGGAAAAATGAAAAAAACGGTAAGCCTATAACCCATGAAAATATCGATTCAGCAAGGTCCCATAAGTTCTCTTAAAAGTGCCGTTTCTTCGCCTAAATCACTCGGTACGCACGTGCTAACGCCGATTTATGGGATAAATAAAGGAATAGACGCAGATTAATTTTCTTGGAAAAATGAAAAAACGGTAAGCCTATAACCCATGAAAATATTGATTCAGCAAGGTCCCATAAATTCTCCTAAAAGTGCTGTTTCTTCGCTTAAATCACTCGTTACGCACGTGCTAACGCTGATTTATGGGATAAATAAAGGAATAGACGCAGATTAATTTTCTCGGAAAAATGAAAAAACGGTAAGCCTATAGCCCATGAAAATAGCGATTCAGCAAGGTCCCATAAGTTCTCTTAAGAGTGCCGTTTCTTCGCTTATATCGCTCGGTACGCACGTGCTAACGCTGATTTATGGGATAAATAAAGGAATAGACGCAGATTAATTTCCTCCGAAAAATGAAAAAACGGTAAGCCTATAGCCCATGACAATATCGATTCAGCAAGGTCCCATAAGTTCTCTTAAAAGTGCTGTTTCGTCGCTTAAATCGGTCGGTACGTACGTGCTAACGCTGATTTATGGGATAAATAAAGGAATGGACGCAGAATAATTTTCTCGGAAAAATGCAAAAACGGTAAGCCTATAGCCCATGAAAATATCGATTCAGCAAGGTCCCAGAAGTTCTCTTAAAAGTGCCGTTTCTTCGCCTAAATCGCTCGGTACGCACGTGCTAACGCTGATTTATGGGATAAATAAAGGAATAGACGCAGATTAATTTTCTCGGAAAAATGAAAAACGTTAAGCCTATAGCCCATGAAAATAGCGATTCAGCAAGGTCCCATAAGTTCTCCTAAAAGTGCCGTTACTTCGCTTAAATCACTCGGTACGCACGTGCTAACGCTGATTTATGGGATAAATAAAGGAATAGACGCAGATTAGTTTTCTCGGAAAAATGTAAGTACGGTAAGCCTATAGCCCATGAAAATATCGATTCAGCAAGGTTCCATAAATTCTCTTAAAAGTGCCGTTTCCTCGCTTAAATCACTCGGCACGCACGTGCTAACGCTGATTTATGGGATAAATAAAGGAATAGACGCAGATTAGTTTTCTCGGAAAAATGTAAGTACGGTAAGCCTATAGCCCATGAAAATATCGATTCAGCAAGGTCCCATAAATTCTCTTAAAAGTGCCGTTTCCTCGCTTAAATCACTCGGCACGCACGTGCTAACGCTGATTTATGGGATAAATAAAGGAATAGACGCAGATTAATTTTCTCCGAAAAATGAAAAAACGGTAAGCCTATAGCCCATGAAAATATCGATTCAGCAAGGTCCCATAAATTCTCTTAAAAGTGCCGTTTCTTCGCTTAAATAGCTCGGTACGCACGTGCTAACGCTTATTTATGGGATAAATAAAGGAATAGACGCAGATTAACTTTCTCGGAAAAATGAAAAAACTGTAAGCCTATAGCCCATGAAAATATCGATTCAGCAAGGTCCCATAAGTTCTCTTAAAAGTGCCGTTTCCTCGCTTAAATCACTCGGCACGCACGTGCTAACGCTGATTTATGGGATAAATAAAGGAATAGACGCAGATTAATTTTCTCCGAAAAATGAAAAAACGGTAAGCCTATAGCCCATGAAAATATCGATTCAGCAAGGTCCCATAAATTCTCTTAAAAGTGCCGTTTCTTCGCTTAAATAGCTCGGTACGCACGTGCTAACGCTTATTTATGGGATAAATAAAGGAATAGACGCAGATTAACTTTCTCGGAAAAATGAAAAAACTGTAAGCCTATAGCCCATGAAAATATCGATTCAGCAAGGTCCCATAAGTTCTCTTAAAAGTGCCGTTTCTTCGCCTAAATCGCTCGGTACGCACGTGCTAACGCTGATTGATGGGATAAATAAAGGAATAGACGCAGATTATATTCCCGGAAAAATGAAAAAAACGTAAGCCTATAACCCATGAAAATATCGATTCAGCAAGGTCCCATAAGTTCTCTTAAAAGTGCCGTTTCTTCGCTTAAATAGCTCGGTACGCACGTGCTAACGCTTATTTATGGGATAAATAAAGGAATAGACGCAGATTAATTTTCTCCGAAAAATGAAAAAACGGTAAGCCTATAGCCCATGACAATATCGATTCAGCACCGTAAAATAACTTCTCTAGAAAGAGCTGGATCACCGTATGTTGTCACGCTGTAGCGAGTGTGAAGATAGCAAAACGGTGAATGACGAAACTTGTGTTTTGCTGTTCTAACTTGTGCCGACAAAAGCATAATAATAATATTTGGGGTTTTACGTGCCAAAACCACTTTCTGATTATGAGGCACGCCGTAGTGGAGGACTCCGGAAATTTTGACCACCTGGGGTTCTTTAACGTGCACCTAAATCTAAGCACACGGGTGTTTTCGCATTTCGCCCCCATCGAAATGCGGCCGCCGTGGCCGGGATTCGATCCCGCGACCTCGTGCTCAGCAGCCCAACACCATAGCCACTGAGCAACCACGGCGGGTGCCGACAAAAGCAAGTTACATTGAAAGCCCGATAGCGGCAAACACACTCGGCGATCGTCGAAAATCTGATCAGCGGGTCAAGCGCGTCGGCTTTATACATCAGTCGACGAATGTTCCAGAGTAATCGCTGGGACCCGCGTGTCTTCCACAAGTTTCACTCCATTCGCGTCGCGCATACATGAAATCAGATTACACAAGTTTCGGCGACAGGCTGCGAATGGAACCGTCGATATCATTCCAGAAATTTCCGATACATGTGGGCGCGTGCTTCGCTTTGCGATCACATTTGTACCCTGTAAAGATAAACAAGTACACGTGTCAATTCCCCGTTCATAAAAAGCATCGTCCCGATGCTACAAACATACGAGAGCGAAACACAAAAGGGCACTTATCAAACAAACGTAAAAGAACAACGAAAAGAAACGAAGTCCAAAAAGAAATTCCAAAAGTCAGGTACGCAAAGTCCCGAAGTTTATTTGTGCTCGTAAAACCGCTTGAGTAGCACAACGTGGACTATTTCAGTTCGTGAGCGGCGCCACTGTGATAGCGAAATGCCGGCTGGCACAACCTCATAGTCACGTGCGTCAATGCATTGAATGACCTTGTAGTGTCCGAAATAGCGGCGTAAAAGCTTCTCGCTATGTCCACGTCGGCGAAGTGGAGTCTAAGCCCAAACACGGTAGCCGGGCTGGTACTCGATGTAGCGTCGTCGAAGGTTGTAGTGTCGGCTGTCTGTCCTCTGCTGGTCCTTGATCCGTAGGCGGCCGAGCTTTCCGACTTCTTCGGCGCACTGGCGATAGGTTGCGACGTTAACTTTATCTTCGTCGGTGACGAGCGGCAGCATGGCGTCGAGAGTCGTCGTCGGGTTCCTGCCGTGAACGAGCCTAAATGACGTCATCTGTGTTGTTTCTTGCACCGCCGTGTTGTAAACATGTTACGTATGGCAGGACGGCATCCGAGGTCGTGGGCTAGACGTCGACGTACATTGCTGGCATGTCGGCGAGGGTTTTATTCAGGCGCTCCGTAACACCATTCGTCTGGGGGTGGTACGCAGTTGTCCTCGGATGGTTTGTGTGGCTGTAATGCAGAATGGCTTGGGTGAGATCTGCTGTAAATGCGGTTCCTCTGTCGGTGATGAGGACTTCTGGTCCGCCATGTAGCAGCTGGATGTTCTCGACAAAGAATTTCGCCACTTCGCCTGCGCTACCTTTCGGCGGAGCTACTTAAAGTGAGGATGACGCAACGAGCTATGGAAAGAAGAATGATAGGCGCAAAGTTAAGGTGGATAAGAAGAGAGCAGATTGGGTGAGGAAACAAACGCGAGTTAATGACATCTTATTTGAAATCAAGAAAAATAAATGGGCATGGGTAGGGCACCTAATGAGGAAGGAAGGTAACCGATGGTCATTAAGGGTTACGGAGTGGATTCCAACAGAAGGGAAGCATAGCAGGGTGCGGCAGAAAGTAAGGTGGGCGGATGAGATTAAGAAGTTTGCAGGGACAACATCGCCACAATTAGCAAAAGACAGGGGTAATTGGAGAAGTATGGGAGCTTGCTTGCTTGAAAGCCTTTATTGAACTCAAGAAGAGAGGCGGAGCCCTTAAGGGGCTCCGCAATGGGTGGAGTCCCTATTCCGGGACCCCATTGGTACGAGCCGCCAGCTTAGCCCTCTGGACCAAGGCCTTCTGGGCCTGAAGGTCCGAGCAACCGAGCTGCGTCGCCTCCCACTCCTCTCGAGTTGGGTTAGGGTTGAGGGATAGAGCTGAATTTAGCTGACAAGCCCAAACCATGTGGTCGGTGCCAGCCACTTCCCCACAGTATTGGCACTTGCCAGTGAAGGAACAATCGAAATGTTTCAAGATTGCCGGGCACAATAAAGTGTTAGTGAAAAGTCGGATCAAGATTCGTTCATTAGCCTTGCCAAACCCTTTTGCAGGAGTTGAGTATTGGCGATGCCTATCTTTGTAAGAGGTCGTGATATCTTTGAATGTAACAAGATAGCTGCCTTCAGATTTTAGGTACTCATGGTCTAAGTGGGACGCCCGGTAGATGAGTGCTCGGGCCGCCGTGTTCGCGGCTTCATTCCCTGCTATGCACTGGTGGTTCGGAGTCCAGACCAGGTAATGGGGGGTAGGATCAATTCTCTCGTTGCTATAGTTATCCAATATTCGCTGCGCTTGTGGGGTGACCCAACCAGCTTCATAAATTCGGCAAGCCCCGCGCGAGTCGGTTATGATATATTAAGACCGGGGGTCAGAAGCAGCTAGGGCAAAAGCTACTTCTTCTGCATGTGTTGAGCCCAAGGCTTTGAAAGTGAGCCCATCTACTTGCTTTTCCTCGTGGATGACCGCGGCCGTATA
This sequence comes from Dermacentor andersoni, assembly GCF_023375885.2. Classification (NCBI taxonomy): domain Eukaryota; kingdom Metazoa; phylum Arthropoda; class Arachnida; order Ixodida; family Ixodidae; genus Dermacentor; species Dermacentor andersoni. The sequence continues at coordinate 77,013,525 of NC_092818.1, forward strand.
CCACCCCCCGCGGCATGGACTGGCCACATCCACGTAGAAGACTCCACGTTTGTTGCCATAGTGGCGTTGCAAGGCGTCTGCCCTCGCCTGGCGACGACCACTGTGGTCTTCCCTATCCATCTTTGTGGGGAGGGGTCGAACTCTAATGGCGCACCTCCAGAGTACGGGGCACTCGGACCCGCTCCTGAATGTTAAAGCTAGAAAAGCTCCGCAAGGTTGGGGACCAAGTGGGCCGAATGGTCCGGCGTGTCTCGAACAAGAGAGGGGGATTACGAAGCAGGGACGCAGTGCGGCTAGCTCATGCTTTCGTAACCAGCCGAATTCTGTATTCGGTCCCCTATCTCCATCTGCGGAAACATGATGAAGCCAAACTCGAGGTCATCCTCCGCAAAGTGATGAAGAGGGCCCTTGACCTCCTTGTCGCAACTTCGAACTCGAGACTTCTCGCTTTGGGAGTAGTTAACACCTTTCAGGAGCTCAAGGAAGCCCACCTTACCAGCCAATACACACGTCTAGCTCAGACAAAGTCGGGACGGCATTTGCTGGACCGGCTCCACTTGAAACACAGTATGGGAGAAGCCTTTGCCCTGCAGTGGGCGCAGGAAGGCTGATGATGATGACCTTTCGGCAGAGCTTTACTTTCAGCGAAGCGGTAGGGTAGTCCGTCGTCACGACGATCCACTTATTTCCGGATATTGACGTCGGAAACGGTCCAAACAAATCTATCCCGATCTGCTGAAATGGTCGGCAAGGAAGTTTCATCGGATGTAGTAATCCTGCTGGCCTTGTCGGTGGTGTCTTGCGTCGCTGACAGTCTCGGCGTGTTTTGACGTAACGGGCGACGTAGGCGGTGAGACGTGGCCAGTAATACCTTTCCTGTATCCTCGATAACGTCCTGGAGCATCCGAGCTGCCCAGCGGTCGTATCGTTATGTAGAGCGTGCAGTACTCTTGGACGCAGCGCCGAAGGACCAACAAGGTAGTTGGCGTGGACTGGTGCGAAGTTATTCACGAGTAGTTTGTTTTGAATAGGGAACGAAGACAATCCGCGCTCGAATGACGTAGGACCAACGTCGGTAATCCCTCCTAAATACTCGAAGAGGCCTTTTAGCTTCAGGTCTGCTCGTTGCTGTTCAACGAAATCTTCCGCGCTTATTATTCCAATGAAGGCGTCGTCATCCTCGTCGTCTTGCGGCGGCTCGTCAATGAGGACGCGTGATAGGCAATCGGTATCAGAGTGTTTCCGTCCGGACTTGTAGGTTACACTGATGTATTCTTATAGTCTCAGGCTCCACCGCGCCAGCCGTCCTAGAGGATCCTTTAAATTTACTAGTCAACACTACGGGTGATGGTCGCTGACGACTTTGAATGGCCTTCCATATAGGTAAGAGCGAAATTTTGCAGTATGCTGTTGTCTACCTGCCCTCGCTACGATGTCCAACGCCTCTCTCTGCGGGCAACTTTACGCAGACTGGACTCGAGACCGTTCACCGAGTCAAAAATACTCGGACCGTGGCCACACCCGTCACTGGCTCGAAAAGCGATTCGTGCACTTGAAGCGATTCGTGCGGTACTTGAAGTGCACGGGCTTAACAGACCGTTTATAGTGTCCTTGTGTATGGTGTCCCTGCCACACGTACTCAGTGCTCACCTTCTCCCTTTCTTCCTCTTTCTATTCCCCTTTCCCCCACCCCCAGTGTAGGGTAGCAAACCGGATGCTGTTCTGGTTGACCTCCCTGCCTTTCCTACCCTTGTTTTCTCTCTCTCTCTCTCTCTCTCTTGCGGTATCCCAAACGATGGCGAGACAATCCTTTTCGGTCGTAGAATAATTGCTTTCCGCTTTTGACAGCGACCGGCTAGCGTAAAGTATCACCCGTTCAAGTCAGTCTTTCCTCTGGACTACGACGGCTCCGAGGCCTAGGCTACTGGCATCAGTGTGGATTTCTGTATTGGCGTACTCATCGAAGTGCCCAAGTACCGGTGGCGACTGCATGCGTCGTTTGAGTTCTTGAAATGCGTTGGTATGCGGCGTTTCCAACTTGAACTCGATATCACGTTTTGTTAGATATGTGAACGGCTCAGCGATGCGTGAAAAGTCCTTGACCAAGCGCCTGTAGTGGGCAGACATGCCAAGGAATCTACGCACTGCCTCCTTGTCGATGGGCTGCTAGAACTTTACGATAGCGGCTGTCTTCAGTGGGTCGGCGCAGACTCCAGATTTGCTGATGACGTGGCCCAGGAAAAAAAAAATTAGGGGGTTTTACGTGCCAAAACCACTTTCTGATTATCAGGCACACCGTAGTGGAGGACTCCTGAAATTTCGACCACCTGGGGATCATTAACGTGCACCTAAATCTAAATACACGGGTGTTGTCGCATTTCGCCGCCATCGAAATGCAGCCGCCGTGGCCAGAATTCGATCCCGTGACCTCGTCCTCAGCAGCCCAACACCATAGCCACTGAGCATCCATGGTGGTTTCGGCCCAGGAACAGAAGCTCATCGTAAGCGAAGCGGTATTTCTCCGGCTTCAGAGTCCTCCCTGATGACCCCTAGTACTGTCCCAAGCCGCCTAAGGGGATCGTCGAAATTTCTGGCGAAGACGACGACGTCATCCAAGTAAACAAGACAGGTCTGCCACTTGAATGCGGATGGATAACTTTATGTCCATGATGCGCTATAACGTTGCAGGCGCCGAGCACACTCCGAATGTCATGACCTTGATCTCGTAGAGGCCGTCTGGCGTGATGAAGACAGTCTTTTCGCGATCTTTTTCGTCCACTTCTATTTGCTAGTAGCCAGGTTGTAGATCCATAGACGAGAAGTATTTAGCGTTGTAGAGCCGATCCAATCCGACGTCTATCCGTGGGAGGGGTTATACGTCCTCCTTAGCCACCTTGTTCAGTCGACGATAATCCAAGCAGAAGCGTCTGTCCTTTTTCTTCACCAAGACAACAGGAGATGCCCACGGGCTTTTCAACGACTCGATGTTGTCAGTAAAACTTCATTTCGGCCTAGTTGGTACATAATTCTGAACTAAAACTTACACCGCAAACACCTAAGACGAACCGCAAATGATGTCGCCGCGCAGCATTTATTCGGCTTGTTGTTTTATAGTGACATGTGTACTTGTTTGTCCTTATCGGGCGACACATTTCACTGCCTAACAAATGTTATCGCACAGCGCAGGACGCGCCTGCATGTATCGGAAGTTCCTGGAATGTTATCGGTGCTTCCATCCGCTGTCTGTGACCGAACCTTGTGTAATCTGATTGCATGTGTGCGTGACGCGAATAATTTAGAACTTTGTGGAAGGCACGCGGGTCCCAGCGCTTACTCTGGAACGTTCGACGACTGATGTATAAAGCCGACGCGCTTGACCCGCTGATAAGATTTTCGACGATCGCCAAGTATGTTCGCCGCTATCGTTGTTCTTTGACTGCACAGGTTCGCCCAATAAAACACCAGTTTCTGTAATCACAGTTTGGTTGCCTTCATCACCGTCACTACTACGTGACTTCAGGTGGAGGTGCTTGGTAAGTTCATGTACCGGACGCCCCTGACAAGCCGTAATCCAAGCCCGAACCGCAAAGACAACACCAACGTCGTCCCAGAACATCGAGCAAGCCACAGGCTACAGCACCTGCCCCCGGAACACGGAATTCTACCAGAGACGACCAAGAAGGTCGTCCGAGAAGTACGTCCAGAGACGACCAAGAAGACAGCCCCAATGGCTCAGCGGAACCAATAGTCCTGCAGCAGCCCAGGGAGCCACCGACACTGAACGGTTGAATCGATGCATAACTCGCTTTTCTACAACGTTTTGGCGATGACTGACACACCTAATCGCCAGATACACGCAGTTTGGAGTCCGCGATAAAATCGGAAAAACGTCAAAACTATAGCCCATAAAATCCCTGGCCCAGTCAGGTATTACCACTTTTCTGTGAACGGTAGAATCGATGCAGAAGTTGCTCTTCTACAATGGCCCAGCGAAGTTGACAAATTTAATCACCGGATACACGCAGTTTGGAGTGCGCGATAAAAATAGGAAAAACGGCAAGGCTATATATAGCCCATGAAATTGCTGGCCCAGTCAGGTATTACTAGTTTTCTCTGAACGGTTCAATCGATGCATAACTCGCTTTTCTACAACGTCCTGGCGATGCTTGACACGCTTAATCCCCGGATACACGCAGTTTGGAGTCCGCGATATAATCGGAAAAACGGCGAGGCTTTAGCACATGAAATTGCTGGCCCAGTCAGGTATTACCATTTTTCTTTGAACGGTTCAATTGATTCATAAATCGGTTTTCCACAACGTCCTGGCGATGACTGACACACTTAATCGCCGGTTACACGCAGTTTGGAGTGCGCGAAGAAATCGGAAAAACGGCAAGGCCCATGAAATTGCTGGCCCAGTCAGGTATTACCATTCTTCTCTGAACGGTTGAATCGATGCAGAAGTTGTTCTTCTACAACGTCCTTACGATGTCTGACACAATTAATCACCGGATACAAGCAGTTCAGAGTGCTCGAAAAAATGGGAAAGACGGTTAACCTATGGTTCATGAAATTATCGGCCCAGTCGCGTAATACCACTGAATGAATGCATAATTCACGCCCCAACACGTGCTGACGACGATTTACGCCATGAGTCGAGGGCCAGACGCAGTTTAGCGTGCTCGAAAAAACTGAAATATGGTAAGCCAATTATAGCCCATGGAAGTGTTGGCTTGGTCAGATATTTATCTGGAAAGTGCCAAATCCTTTCATATTTCACTCGGCTAGAACGCCCTGGCGGTGATTCACGCGATGAATAAACGGACTAACATTTTTTGGCGTATCAGAAAAAATGTAAAATGGTAAGCCCATGGAGTTGTTGACACAGTCAGGTAGTACCAATTTTCTCGGCACCGCTTAATCGATGCATAATTCGCTCCGCAAGCATTGTCACGACGACGATTTACGCACTGAATAAATGGATGGGCACATTATGGCTTGCCCGAAAAATTGAAATACACGGTTTACGAAATTGTTGGGGCAGTGAAGTAATATCACTTTTTTTAAGCAGTGATTCGATATACAATCCCTCCGAAGGCACGTCCTGAAGCCGATTCCAACGTTCTTCCAATATTTTCGGCCAATCCAAGCTGCGCGCATTCATTCATTCAGCTTGTAAATCCTCGTCAGGGTGTCCCTGCAGAGTGACTGATGCATTTATTAAGCACTTTCGAGAAAAGTGATGTTACCTGTCTGGGCCATGAATTTCATGGGCTCACCGTTCTTTCAATTCTTTCGGGCAAGCCAAACTGCCTGTATGCATTTACTGTGTGCGTAAATCGTCACCAGGGCGTGTTTGCGGAGTGATTTACGCACAGATTCACCACTGTGTTGTTAAGTGATATTATCTGACTAGCCCACAAATTCATTTCGTTGCAGGCTGAACGTTTTTCTATTTTTTTTTTCGGGCAAGCCATACTGCGTGTATCCGTATCCGTCAGGAGGTGCTCGCGCAGTGAATTGTATATCGATTCAGCGCTTTCGAGAAAAGTTACATTACCTCACTGGGCCACCAATTTAACGAGTGATCTATCAGGCTGTGCGGCTATCCGGTGATGCGGCGCGCTCCCATTGCACGGCAGCTCGTGCATGGGGAACGATGTATTCGCCGAGCCAGCGCTTTCGAAAATTGTGAATGGACCTGGCTGAGTCATCATTCTAATGGGCTGTATAGACTCAACTTTTTCCATTTGCTCGGGAAATCCTCTCTGCGTGTGTCCATTCATCGATCGCGTAATTCGGCATCAGCAGATGCATGGGGAACAATGTATGCACTGAACCAGCGCTTTCGAAAAAAGTAATTGAACCTGACTTGGCCATGGGCTGTATAGGCTTACCTGTTTCCATTTGTTCGAGCAAGTCTATCTGCCTGCATCATTTTATTAATCAGGGCCCGTATTCTGAAAGATCCACTTGGCGCTATTATCGCCTCGGGTATAGCTTCGATGTCAGGCGCGCACTGATTGGCTTGTTGAGCAAAATAGGATGACGTAGCTCATCCTATTGTGCTAAAACAGGGAATCAGTATCGCCGAAAAAAAGAAACAGCGCTTTCCAGAAAAGTTATTGGATCTGGCGCTCCCAAGATTCTAATGGGCTGTATTACCTTTTTTCCCCATTTGTTCGAGCAATCCAATCCGCGCGAATCCGGTTATTCATCGGGTATATCAGCGTCAGCACGTTCATGCTGACTGAAGTGGGCACCGAACCATCGATTTCGAGAAATGTCATTGGACCTGGCTGGGTAAATTTAGTAATATAATATAAGCTTACCTTTTTTTGCCCGTTTTTAGGGGTAAGCCAATTGGCGAGTATCGGTCTATTAATCGTGTAAACCGGCGTCAGCACCTGCATGGGGAACGACGAGTGCGCTGGATCAGCGCTTCCGAGGAAAGTGATTGTACCTGGCTCGGCCAAGATTTGAATGGGCTGTATGCTTACCTTTTCTCCATTTTTGACGGGAATCCAATGTGCCTGTGTCCGTTTATTCATCACGTAGCTTGGCGTCAGTATGTGCATAGGGAACGATGTATGCGCCGAACCAGCACTTTCGAGAAATGTACTTAGACCTGGCGGGTACAGCATTTCGATGGTCTGTAGGCTTCCCTTTGTTCCATGTCTTCCGGCTGGGCTAATCTGAGCGTATCGGTTTATTACTCGCGTAAATCGACTGCGGCACGTGCAGGGGGAATGATGTATCCGCGAAACCAATGCTTTCAAGAAAAGTGATCAGACCTGGCTGGACCAATGTTGCAGTGGGCTATAGGTGTACCTTATTTCCATTTTTAGGGCGAACTCATTGGCACGTATTGGTTTATTATTTGGGTAAGTGAGCGTCGGCACGTACATGGGAAAAATGTATGCGCATAACCAGCGCTTTCGTGAGTGGACCTGGCTTTGCCAATGTTGTAATGGGCCATACTGATACCTTTCTTCCATTTCTTCGGGAAAGCCAATTGGCGCGTATTCGTGAATTAATCTTGTAGGCTGGCGTCAGCACGTGCATGAGGAGTGGTGTATGCGGCAAACCAGCACTTTCAATAAATGTGGTTGGACCTGGCTGGGCGAACATTTCAATGGGATATAGGCTTGCCTAGTTTTATTTATTTTTGCAATCTCGCGCATATGATGTGGCGATGCCCCTCGTTACAGCGACCCAATCGCATCACTGAAGAGTGAAGCTTTGCCATCCAGAGCTCTGAACTTTCACGTCAAACTTGGGCTGTCCAGAGAGCCCACGATGAGGCGGTTAGGCTCGGCCTACCAGTCCCCACGTGGGAGCGGCCTGCAGCTCTGCCCTAGGGCAAAGCTTCTCAGGACCTTGTAAGGAAAGTTCTTTGTCTGTCTGGGTGAGGGGGGGTGGGCAAGCAAATCTTCACAAATATGCTTATTCATAGCACAACTCGGCTTGAGCACGTGCATTGGGAAGTGATGTGTGCGCAGAACCAGAGCTTTCGACAACTGAACCAGGCTCGACCAGCATTTAAATGACCTGTAGGCTTGAGTTTTTCTCAATTTTTCAAACAAGCCAATCTGAGCTTATCCTTTCATTCATTGCGTAGATCACCGTCAGCGCGTAATGGGGAGTTATGCATGCTCCAAACTAGTGCGTTCGAGAAGTGATTGGACCTGGCCGCGTCAACATTATAGTGGGCTACAGGCTTACCTTTTTTTCCTTTTCAGGGGCAAGCAAATCTGCACGAATCCGTTTATTCATCGTGTAAGTCAGTGTCAGGACGTTCATGGGGAGTGATTTGTGCACCAAACCCGCGCTGTTGAGAAAAGCGATTGGGCCTGGCTCGGCCAACATTTTAATGCACGATATATGCTATATGCTATATGCATATATGCACGATATATGCGATATATGCAGCGCGCAAATGGGGAGTGATCTCGACACCAAACCAACACCTTAGAGAAAAGATGTTGGACCTGGCTGTGCCAACATTATTGTGGGCTACAGACTTACCTTTTCTTCCTTTTTAGGAGCAAGCAAATCTGCACGAATCCGTTTATTCATCGCGTAAATCAGTGTCAGGACGTGCATGGGGAGTGATGTGTGCATCGAACTTGCGCTTTTGATAAAAGTGATCGGACCTCTGGGCAAATCTTTATGGCCTATAAACTCCCCTTTTTCATGTTATTAAAGGCAAGCGAATTAACGCGTATCGGCGCCAACACGTACACGGAGAACGATGTATGCGCCCAACTAGCGCTTTCGAAAAAATTGATTGGACCTGCAGGGCCCACACTGTAACTGGCAATAGGCTTACCTTATAGTTCCATTTTTCCTGGCAAGTCAATCTGGGCGTACCGGTTTATTACTCACGTAAATGGGTTTCAGCACGCACATGGCGAACGATGTATACACCAAACAAGTGATTTAACATGATTAGCCTTGGCTGGGCCGATCTTGTAATGGGCTATAATCTTACCTGTTTTCCTTTCTTTCGGGAAAGCCAATTGGTGCGTATCGGTTTATAAATTGCGGAAATTGCCGTCGGTACGTCCATGGAGAACGATATATGCTCCGACCCAGCGCTTTCATTGAAAGTGACAGTGCCTGGCTGGGCCATTGTAATGGGCTATGATAATAGGCTTACCTTATTTCCCTTTTTTTCCGGGAAAGCCAGTGGGCGCGTATCGGTCTATCAACACGGGAATGGGGAAGGATGCACGCGCTAAACCAGCGCTTTCGTGAAAAGTGAAGGACCTGTGTTGGCCAACATTGTAATTGGCTGTAGGCTTGCCTTTCCTCTATTTTTCTGGCAAGTCAATCTGCGCGTATCGTTTTTGTACTCGCGTAAATCGGCTCCAGCACGTGCATGGGAAATGATGTATGCGCCAAACCAGTTCAAGTGATTAGCCCTGGCTGGGTAAGTGTTGTAACGGGCTTACCTGTATTGCATATATTTTTTGGGAAAGCCAATTAGCATGTATCGGTTTAATAATTGCGTAAATCGACTTCGGCAATTCCATAGGGAGTGATAGGCGCCGTACTAGTGCCTTTGAAAAATGTTATAGGACCTGGCTCGGCCCATTAACATATTAATGGACCATATATGATTACGTTATTCATCTATCTCGCGCTAGCCAATATGCGCGTATCCGTTCACTTGCGTAAGTCGCCATCAGCGCGTGCATGGGGAGTGATGTACACTGTAAAATAACTTGCACCCTTAAAATCAAAAGGGCATAAATGTGTCTATAACTCGCACCCTTAGGGTGTCAGTTATATAAATCACACCCTAAGAGGGTGAGTTATACACACATTTACACCCCTTTTCACTTTTATGGGTTTAAATTATTTTACAGTGTAGGCGACAAACACTGTAGAGATGAGTGGTTGGACCTGGCTCTGTGAACACTATAGTGGGCAGTATACCAATTTTCTTTTTCCTTTTTTCGGGCAAGCATATCTGCCGGAATCAGTTTATTCATCGTGTACATCAGCGTCAGCACGTACATGGACAGTGGTGCATGCACCGCACCAGCGCTTTCAAGTGGTTAGACCTGGCTGGGGAAATTTTGCAAGGCTATAAGCTTAGCCTTTTTACTGTCGTTAGGCGCAAGCCACCTGGCGCGTATCTTTTCATTAACCCCGTAAATTAGCGTCAGCACGTGCATGCACTGTAAAATAATTTACACCCTTAAAAGTCAAAAAGGGTGTAAATGTGTATCTCACACCCGGTTGTGATCTATATAACTGACACCCCAATGGTGTGAGTTATAGACAAATTTACACCATTTTTCACTTTTAAAGGTGTAATACAGTGTGGGGAATTGTGTATGCGCTGAATCAGCGCTTTGGAGAGAACGGATTGGACGTGGCTGGGACATGTTTGTTTGTTTGCAATACTTCGAATACCCCTGCTGGAGCGGTTTTACATGAGGAGTGGGTGAGCATACAAACTAGCAGAAACACAATACCACTGCAGTAAGCACTGATGATGGTAAGCTAATGTTAATAGCCTTTAGGCTTACATTGTTTCAATTTTTTTTTCCGGCGAGTCAATTTGCGCGTATCAGTTTATCATCGCGTAAATCGCCGTTAGCACTTGCTTGCGGAGTGATGTCTCTGTCGAACTAGCGCTTTCGAGAATCGTGATGGAATTTGGCTCGGGCAATATGTTTTGGGGCGAACCAATCTGCCGGTATCCGTTTATTAATCGCATAAATTGGCTTGAGCACGTGCATTGGCAGTTCTGTGAGCACTAAACAATGATTGGGCCTGGCTGGGCCAATATATAATGGGCCAATATATGATGGGCCAATATATGATGGGCCAATATATGATGGCCCAATATATGATGGGCCAATATATGATGGGCCAACAACGACTTACCTTGTTTGCAGCTTTCCGGGGGCAAGTAGATCTGCAGGAATCGGTTTATTTTTCTCGTAATTCGGCGTCAGCACGCGCAGTGGTGGTGCTGTGTGCACGTAAACGGCGTTTTCATGAAAAGTGATTGGACCTGCTTAGGCCAATATGCAATGGGCCAATGTCTTACCTTGTTTCCATCTTTTCGGCCAAGCAGATCTGCGGAAATCCGTTTATTCGCCGCGTAATTCGGCGTCATCAAATGCTTTGGGAGCGCTGTGAGCACTAAAACAGCGTTTTCGAGGAAAGTGGTAGGACTTGGCTGCACCAATGAAATGAGCCAACGACTTACCTTGTTTCCATCTTTTCGGGCAAGCATATCTGCGGAAATCCGTTTATTCGTCGCATAATTCGGCGTCAGCACGTGCATTGCAAGTGCTGTGTGCACTAAAACAGCTTTGTCGAGAAATGTGCTCGGTCTTGCCTGGGCCAATATGGAATATGAGCCAACGACTTATCTTGTTTCCTTTTCGGGCAAGTAGATCTGCGGGAATCCGTTTATTCGTCGCGTAATTCGGCGTCAGCACGCGCGTGGCGAGTGATGTGTGAGCCTAACCAGGGCTTTTGAGCTCTTTGAATGCTTTAAGCCCCAAGCCTTTTAAATGTCGACGGAGCCGTGTGCACTCACTTCTCTGGAAAGCGATGGCTCGAAGGATGCGTCACTACACATACACCCGTGAACGAAAGTATAAGGACCAGGGATTGCGGATTAAACTCATTTTCTCCTCTGTCTGTAAGCGCAACTAGACATTAAACACTGCAGTCCAAACTTGGCATTACAAGTTTACTAATGCACTCGCCAGTTTTCCGCTTACGTGTCTTAATTACGTAGAAATTCTATTTTTTCGGGGATCCTGTGCTCCGTATACTTTTGCTCACGGGTGTACATGTGCTTGCTGACGCCGATTAACACGAAGAATAAATCGACGTGCGCAGGTTGGGCTTCTTTCACAAACAAATATGTAAGCCACTAGCCAGCTTCAATCTAGGACTTGCGAGGTTGTTTATTTGTATTGAAAGTGATGTGTCAACACATACATCGTTACAGATGCTAATGCTTCTGCCGACGTCGTTTTACGCGATGAATAAACGCGCAAGAGCGATTTGGCTCCTGCAAAAAAAAGAAAAAAGATAATTCAGAGCCAGTTACAATGTCGGTACCCAATGCAGGTCCACTGATTTCTCTGGAAAGCGCTGGTTCGGCGCATCGTGGTAATGCACGTGTAGACGCCGACTGGCACCACGAATAAAGGGATAGGCGTAGATTGGCTTTCGCACAGGACAGGAAGGCGGGATACTTGAGCTGAGCACGACGGGACGCTGCTCCCTCGTTTCCACGTATATATATATATATATATATATATATATATATATATATACGTGGAAACACGTATATTATATCCATATATCCAGACATCCATATATATATATGGATGTCTGTTGGTGTTTTTGAAAGAGGCACATGGCACGATCAGGTGGCTGACTTGTACCAACTACCGCATAGGTTTTCCGATAGGACGTGGCTTTGGATCGAACGACGTACGAACAACCAGCTCTCGCAGACTGCGTGAGGTCTGCAACACAGCGGCGCCAGCGGTGCATCTAGGTTACTCGCCGGTCCCTCACCGCAACCGAGGCGTTCTTGTCTATCGCCGCTCACGCAGGCATAAAAATCGACTACAGCTTGTTTCTGACGCGAAGTAGCAAATAATAAAACAAAGTTATGTTAGATGCGCGCATGTTCGCCAGAGCAGCGCGCAGTAAAAGAGCAGTGGCGTGATCGGAAGCTGCGACGCGATAAGTTTTCACCTCGCAGACGGACACCCTACGCCGACCGTATCAGCAAAGCGTCTCGCTCTTCGCACCCTCAGGATCGAGAAAGCAAAGCGCATTTATTAATGTACTACACAATTGTGCAAATGTGAATTGTGTTGGCAAGAATAAGCGTTATATACTGAGAAGCGAGGCGGGATACGAAGGCCGTCGGCTGCAGCGACCAGCGAGTATTGGGGGCGAGGACTTGCGGAGCCGCTATCCGTCGGAAGTGCCTTCCTTGCGTAGTACGAGGGATCACGCGGCGCGCTCCTCAGAGGTTCCTCCTCACGCGGCGCTTAATAAAAACACCACGCGGAAGCCTTCCTGTACATTTCTGTACTTTGAAAACGAGGGAATCTTATTACTGTTGAAATAATAATCTTGGATAGACTGAAAGCCCAGAACCGTTTACAGAGGCTATCTCTTTACCGCATACGTACAGTGAAAGGCACTGCGCTCGCTCGCCGCGATGGAGTCTCCCGAACCGGCTTCTTGCGTGAAAGGTCGGAAGTCGCTGAGCGCAAACTATGTGAAATATGTTCTTATAGTGGGTGGTCTGTATAATCAAATGGCGCATAACAGAACAAAACCTCAGTGCATGCAGCGATCGGACGGGTTCGCGGCGACCGACTGCGCGTCTGCATGCATGTCCGGGCACACTGTTTCGCTTTCACCGAGAGCTTTTTCGCACCGTGCTGTGAGCTTTAGGCCGCAGCATATGAGCACTTGACAGATGCTTGACAGTCCGCAAGCAAGCATTGTAGCGTGGGCGTTATCAGAGCTGTTCAACGTCAATTTCGTTTTAACAAGGGGCTTCGATGTACGGCGACTCTGATGTGCCGTCGCGACGATTCAATATTTATTTTTCTTCTAAATTCGTGGACGTTTCAGTATTATTTCTAAAGTTGCGTAGCAGACAGCGGGCGAATCCGCGCTGCTTCTTTTTCGTAGTCCAGCGCGTTAATTCATAACACAAACATGACCATATGCCACGCCTGTATTGAATGTGCTTCTTACCACTCCCTTTCCATTCCAGTGAACTTGCGAGTGTCTAGCATCAACAAGTTTAGAGAACAAACCGTCGTGACATTAGCCGGGCAGGGAGCGCGGGCGAACGTCTCAGTGAGCGTTTTCTGCTACTCACCGAACATCATAGTCCCGGATGGATGGATGGATGGATGAATGGATGAAAAACTTTATTAAGGTCCTTTGGGGCGCGCACTAGCGCGCAGCGGGCCGCTCCCACGTCGGGACAGAGAGGCCGAGCCTCTCCGCCGCGTCGCGGGCTCGTTGGACAGCCCATAACTGCTCTTCGAGGTTGAGGCTGTGTATAGGACCGCATCCCAGCGTGAAGTGTTGCTTTCATCGCCGCGTAACGCGGGACATCGCCAGAGCATGTGAGGTAAGTTCGCTAAGTCATTGCATAGTGCACATGCATTTGTTGTCTGAATTTCGGGGTACATCTTGTGAAGAAGTGGGGGTTTGGGTATGCTCCCGTCTGTAGAAGCCTTAGTGTCAAAGCCTGAGGTCTATTGAGTTTGCAATGTGGGAGGGGGTAGATCCTCCGAGCCAAGTAAAAGTGCCTAATAATTTCGGTGTACGAGGAAGGAGAGTCCCGATTGTCAGTACTCCCAGCGTCACGCTGCACGGTAGCTACGCGGTTGATGATCCCTCGCGCAGCTCCGTGTGCCGACTAATTGAGGTTGGGCGGGGCACCCTCGATCTGTGTCCCATGCATGTGGGCTGGAAACCAGATTAATGTGTGTGGCTTGATCTCCTTGCTTCCTAGTATCCCTAGGGCCAGCTCGGATATGGTTCCTTTGGCAAATGCCCTAACAGCTGATATCGAGTCGTTGTAGATTGATGTCCTCTTGTCGTCCAATAAGGCCATCGCTATTGCAGCCTGCTCTGCGATCTCAGAGGACGTCGTCCGAATCGAGATTGCGTTCGTTATTTGCCTCTCATGATCTACGCTAACTACAGCGAAGGCCTGTCCGTCGGCGTAGCGCGTTGCGTCTACGAAACTGTTCTCCGAAGCCCGTTCACGAGCCTTTTCCAGGAGAGCCTTCGCGCACGCCCGACGTCAGTGCTTGCTGCATACCCGAGTTGTAGCCGATAGCTGTTTGCCAGTTCTAAGTTTCGCGAGCCAAGCTTCACGCAGCTTCTTGTCCAGCGGCTACGTGTGAATAAGGCTGACACCGGGCTCCGTTGCGTACATATATACGTCCGGCACTGCGGCACCGAGCAGTAGCCTACCATGCTGCACGCCTCCAAAGGGAGCCACTACCTATCATAGTGATGTCAAATGTTGTCAAGCAGACACCCCCAAGGCGGGAAAGCCTCACCACTTAATCAGAACCGCAGCGCAGGTGAGACTTTCTATCTCCCCCTTCCACTCGGTTTCTCCTTTTATCCCCCTTAACCCTTACCTCTGCCTCTGGTTAACCTCCCTGCCTTTCTCTGCATTATTTTCTCTCTCTCTCTCTCTCTCTCTCAAACTTTTGTTTTCAGCTCGCTTCGGCGCTTCCAAAGCAGCCGAGGCGGCCACTGTATCCACGTGATCCCTCATGCCACGTCATGCCGACGGTTGCGCCAGCTCTTCCAGCAGTGGAGCTCAACCCCAATACCGTCTGGCTGGTTTGAGGAGTACGTCAATGAGCGTCGCGTCGTTATGAAATGGGTGCCGCTCGCTCAGTGACGTGCTTTCATTGTCAATGTTAGTGTAAAACAAAGAAGCGTCGTGCAGGGACATTTGTTTTGCGCTACCTGAGGATGACGGGGCCCTGAGGATGCCGACGACCTGGTGTAACACGCTTGCCACTAGAAGGCAACTTCTGTCTCTGCGAGCTCCTCAAGAGGTAACAAACTTTATTTCACCTTTATCAGGTAAAGGATTGTATGAAGAAAGTGGTCCTCACTTGCCAGTGAGCATACGTCTGAGTCCAGAACTCCAGTAGCAGCCACCACCTGCACACTGTAAAATAATTTACACCCCTAAGGGTTTTTTTGAGTGTCTATAACTAACCCCCTAGCACCCTAGAAAAAGCTGGGTTTTATAGGCAATTACACCCTTATGATGGTTATTCTATATTACAATAACACCCTATCCCTTGAGGGTGTTTTGAACAACATATTACCCTTCGACCCATGGGGTGTAAGGGTGTGATCAGGAATATATAACCCCTTCACCTATCGGGTGTAATAAGCAATATAATAGCCCTTGCTGTAAGGGTGTTGAAGTACGGCATGTTGAAGCGGGTACACATGCACTTCATTGTATGTTTCGTAAGTCTACAGTCAGGCTAGCACACAGAAATGTTATGTACGGTGTGCATACAATAGGTAATGTGCTTCCAAACGCATGGCATAGCAACTTTGAGAGAAAACACATAATCACGTGTGAGTGTTCTGCGTGAAATGGTCCCATTTACCACAGATACAGGAAGAGTGACTGCATGGAGGGTCATTTATTCTAGCCACCTGTACAATATTTAGAGCTTGCACTACGCCTTGTATGTGGTGGCAAGTCTTGTGGTCGTTCTACACTGAAGAACAGTCTTATTCAAACCAATATTCCAGGGCACAGGCGAGGCTGGTGATGCCTTTGTGTAGCTCCATTCCAATGTCCTAAGGCGAGCCATCATAGATGAAGCCATTTCTTCATTGATCGCTGTAGCCATCTGCCTGTTTTCTACCTGCAAAATGATTTGTTGCAATTTAATGTCAGGAAAAGTACACGAAACATGACAAGCAGCGCTTCCCTGCATCATTCACTTTAATATTTCAAGATCACATGAAGACCAGGATAAAGAAAACAAGCACAGATAGTGCTTACTTCCAAGAAATCGTTATTTCGAAAGAATAAGGCATTTATTCTGCCACATCATGAATGAAGGAGAGACAAGCTACACAATTATATGAGGGCAATTCAGAATTTACTGCCTCCAAGCCCACTACTTAGCCAATATTACTGCAAACATTTTGAACTCTTCATCATTGATGCACTTATGTTTATGCTATCGAATGTCGCTTCACCTTCTCGTTCCAGAGTAATCGAGCAATTCATGGCATCGAGTGGTGACGTCCAGTTGAAACAGCAGGCTGTAATTGAATTTCTGACTGTGGAAGGTTGTGCGCATATCAACATTCATCGCCAGCTGACTGCAGTTTACGGGGATGCCTGTGTTGACGTCAGCACTGTGCAGAGGTGGGCAAGGACTGTGAAATACCAAAATCCTGCCGCATCAAATCTCCAGGATCAGCACCGAAATGGACGGCCCACAATGGCTTCTGATGAGGGTCATGAATATTAGGCAGATAAGTTGACTTGGGGCAATCGCAGGATCAAGCAACACAAGATTGCAACACTCGCCATTTCCATTGGCTCAGTGAACCACATCATTAAAGACCTGCGTTACAAGAAGACTTGCGCTTGTTGGGTGCCACGGCAACTGACGACTGACATGAAAAAGTTGAAGCATAGCCAACAAGTTCAAATCTTCTTGTAACCCAGGAGGTTCTTAATTATGTGGTTCACTGAACCAATGGAAATGGCGAGTGTTGTTGCAATCTGGTGTTGCTTGATCTTGTGATTAACCCGGTTCAACTCGTCTGCCTGATGTTGATGATCCTCATCAGAAGCCATTGTGGGTCGTCCAGTTCGGTGCTGATCCTGGACATTTGATGCGGCTGGATTTTGATGTTTCACAGTCCTTGCCCACCTCCGCACAATGCTGACTTCAACACAGGCATCCCCGTAAACTGCTTTCAGACGGCAATGAATGTTGAAGGGCGTAGAACCTTCCGCAGTGAGAAATTCAATTACAGCCTGCTGTTTCAAACGGACATCACCACTGGATGCCATGCATTGATCGATTACTTTGGAACGCGAAGAGATCGGAAGATGGGGCAAGTGACATTGTATAGCTTAAACATCAGTGCATTAATGATAAAGAGCCAAAATGTTTGCAGTACTACAGTTTGCAGTAGCGTGTTTGGAGGCATTACTTCCTTAACCGCCCTCATATTACAGCAATAACGCTAGGCAGTTTGTTTTCGTGTGTGACATCTGACCCAAAACTACAATTTAGAATGTGCACAAATAAAGATGCTCGTGTTGAGCCCAATAAATTGCTTAGAAATATATGAATCATTTCTTATGCAATAAGTTTACAATGAGAAGCCACATCATCTCACTGCAACTTTTCCCTACAAGCAAGTTATATTGAAAATAAGGTGCAGCCATATGCTTCGCTATGCATTGCAGGGTAACCATCAAAAGGTACTTTGACATTAATGCCTTGTTCCCAAAACTAATAGTTTAAATGCCAACCATTATTTCACAGGAGGTGGTGGCCACAAGGCAAAAACAAATTCGCAGGGTTTACGTGCCAAAACAATGACCTTACATTCATCGGTTAATATAACCCATGGAATTGTTGTTCTGCCTGCCTCCTCAGGAATATACATTGTTAATAGGAGTAGAAATCAGCATTTTCACAGAAGCTTGCCCCTTTAACAACAAGAGGCACAAACGATGCTGTTCTTCAGATTTCCCAGGCAAAGAATGCAAGCATCACTATACTCACTATCACAAACAATGCAAGCATCACTATACTAAGCATCACTAAGCTGACCATGATTTTTTTCTTAGTCTATGACCTACACAGTGGCTGGTAACAACCCCTCTCTCAGAACTATTTGGCATCTCTGCTAGAAGCCCTGCCTACACCTTTTAACATCATCGTAGACATCTCCACTAAGCAAGCACATAATCCTGCTGGTATTTTTATTACAGAGGTTTTCACTAAAGATCTTCCAAGGAAGAACTCTTTAGCATCTGATCATTTAGATGCTTTGAACTGGAACAACACAGTGAATGCATCATGCTTAACAGAAGTTTAGCTATTTTAATCAAAGCACAGTTAAAGCCTTTCATGTATGAAGTTTGTCACCTGCTTTCACTTAATCTCGCTGGTTATCTGATTGTGAATTACACTAAGATCAAACATTCTAATGGCCATCTTTCATCTGTGAAGCGCAGAAAACTTTAGTGCACTTATCAGTGTTGTTACGGCATTCTTAAATGTGATGATTAGGCTGCTGGCTGTTTAGCACTGTAGTAGAATTGTACAGCATGATCATGCTTAAGTTTTATGGAATTTTTAAAAATTTCCTGTGGCAGATGGCATAATTCTTGTCCTTGAGCTAGATTATTTGAAGAGGTGGACATTACTAGCATGAGAAATTGAAACACATGTTCGACTAATTAAAAAATTCGCTATTGACTTCGTAACTAATTATTTTACTGCGCATATTGCAATTTACAAATTGTAGCCAGTGAGCTTGGAAGACCTGTGCACTTGAACTTCCAGGATGACACCAGTTTAGGAATATTTCCCTGATAAAGAACACTACACAAGGCTGTTCCAGTTACTTTTGTGCATCCGTGCATAAAAGCACATTTTGTTAAAAAAAGTGGAACAGCGCATTTTTACGGCAAGTTTGATGGTGTATATCTCCAAAGTGGCATCATTCTGGAAATCAATTCCAAGTGGATGAATCTTGTAATCTCAGTGGCTATGATTCGTAAATTACAATATGTGCCTCATATATGTGGTGACACTGGCAAACACTCCCAGAGTTCTACTAGGAAACATAAATACCGAAGAAAGTGGATGGGGAAAAGGCGCCTGTAGTAGTTCAATTGGTAAAGCATCGCACGCATAACGCGAAGACGTGGGTTCGTTCCCCACTTGTGGCAAGTTGTTTTTTCATCCACTTTCATTTTCATTAATTTATTATTTCTTTATTTCATTTATTAATCACAAGTAATTTACCCTAAGTTGTCCTTGGTGTTAGTGTTTGCTGGCTTCTTATGATAAGATTAATAAACATCGGCCCCTCGGTTAAGCCACTTTCTTTTTGTTTATATGTGCCATGAAGTAATTAATTGAAAAGCTAATTAATCGATTGTCGTTAATTAGTTGAACATGTGTTTCGATTTCTCATGCAAGATATGTCTTCCTGTTTGAATATTCCTGCTCAAGGACTATAATTATGCTATATGCAACAGGTTATATTTAAAAATTCCACGAAACTTAAAATCATCACCCTGTATAAAGACACTGTGAATTTTAAAACAAGCTTCAGTGAACGTTATTGAATCAGCAAATGGCCAGTGTAGTTTAACTAGCCTGATTATCATGGAAATCTTTTGTATCTTATAAGCATAGAGCATTTCACTTACACATTTAGGAATGCGAAATTTTCTTGAAATCAGCCCTTTCTTTTTAACGGCTAGCATCCCTGCCAGTTTGGTTAGACAATGTTGCATGACTTCAATAGTACTGCAAAATCAGATTTTCTTTCTGCTCCCAGTGTCTAGTGATGTATCTTTACCAGTGTCTTTAGCAGCTGAGATAACTAATGTTCCTCCAGGTGAATATCAGAAAACATTGCGATAACTGCCAAGTAAATGCAACCGTGCGTCTTGTTTACAATACAGCATGTGCTCTACCTCCTGCCAGGTTTGTTCTCCATATCAGGCCAGCATGCAACTTGTACAAGAGGCACCTTTCGCATGCATGAAGATATTTTATGAGGTTATGGTGGTGTCAAAACATGACTTCAACCATAATGCCTTAAACTATTATATGAAACAGTTACTTGTACAAAGATAGAAAAGGCACCAATTTTGAATTTATCACATTCGGTGTACAGTACCATAGTAGAAATGGCTCAACTCGTACAGGTACGCAAACGGGCTAGTTGGTATTGGTTGATGACGTTCGACAATGTGAACTCGACAAAGGATGGAGAAAGAGGCGTTAGCATTTGTCTCCATTTCTCACTACTTTCGACGTCCTTTGTAAAAGTCTGCACTGTTGAACATCATGGGTCAACTAGCACAGCCTGAAATAAATGTCATGAAAGAAAACTTGGCTCTCAACCTCGACAATTCTGCCTACACAGAAACATAGGATTCGGGGGATGCGACCTCGACGGATGGAAGCAACATTCATCTTTCCCTTTCCCTGTCTGACAAAGGAGGTATCGGAGCAAATTGATGGATAGGTTCATTTCGAGATACGAACACTCTTCTTGGTGAGAGCCAGGGAAGGGGTTCTTACACACCTATCACCCATCTTTTGATGCAAATTGCTTCGAATATTTTCATGTTGATCTGCCTCTAGAGCCGCATGGGCAGATGAGCGCTTTGAAACTGCTCAGTGCATGAGCACCTACAGCAATGATTGGCCAGATGGCCACCAGCCACTGACAGCTGCCCTATCTTGGTTCCCCGAAGCAGTCTTTTAAACACCGACTTGTTTGGCTTGAGGGAACATAGGGCTGCTTTCAGTGCCTTAGTGGCTGGTGGCCACCTGGCCAATTATCTCCATACGTGCTCATGCACCAAGCAGTTTCAAAGCAATCGTGCGCTCAGGCAGCTCCAGAAGCAGGTTCATAGGGAAATATACGAACCACTTTGCATCAAGAAAGTGGGGAGCAGGTGTGTGAGCAGCCGTCCCTGGCTCTTACCAAGAGTGTTCGTATGTGAAATTAACCTGTTCATCAATTTGTTCCGATAGCTCCTGTGTTGTTTCCGTCGGTCGACATTCTGTGCATCCCATGTTTCTGTGCAGCAAAAATTTCAGTTGAAGTCTAGAGTTCTGTCTTATGTGCTTCTTGATGTTGTCGTCTTTTTCACGCTAGTTGTTGATGTCTCAAGTCTGCAATGAGCACCAACTAGCCCAAGTGCCTTCATCAACCATGTAATGCATAGGGCAGATAACTGGTGGCACATTCGAGTTACAGAACGGATGCCAAGGGAAGAGAAGGGTAGTCAAGGACGGTAGAGAATTAGACTGTATGATGAAGTCAGGAAATTTGCAGGCTTCACTTCGAATCAGCTAGCGCAAGACAGAGGTAATTGGAGCTCACTGGGAGAGGTCTTCATCCTCCAGTGGAAAAAATATGTAGGCCAATTGTGATGAAAAAAGTATACCTGTCGGCTCAGACATCTTCCCTGTCTTTTGAGCAATGTGTAGGCCCAAGACAATCAGCCGGTTCCCATGCAATTGCTTCATGCTGACTAACTGCATGGGCACAAGAAAACAACTCACCATTAATACCACCCGAGAGTGACCACTTAATAAAGGAACCTCTCAAAACTGCAAATACAATTAAGCATTTACCAGCTTAATACATACATATATACAAGCCAAGAATAGTTACAATGGCCATACGCTTTATAACTAGACATTAGAATAAGGTAGTGAAACGTACAATAGCCGTAGGATGTTCAGTGCAGTTCATTTCAGAAATACTGTCGACCACTGACAGGACACCTTAGGCAGGGTTCAGTCGTACAACAAGAAAACAAATAGTAGTAGTAATAAGCATGCCTCCGTGAAACTAAGAAACGAATTCAAGGTCGAGAAAAGAATTGATTAGGCTCGGTATACTTATTTATACAAAAAGATAAATTCATAAACAAATAGCGCAACCACGCGTTCATCCGCAACGGCACGAGAGCTTCTAGAACAAACGAGTACAACTGAAAACGAAAGATAACCACATAGCCGGGATGGTTGTGGTGCTTTTGTATTAGTTCTAGCGATGAAAGCACAAGCATTGCAAGCTACCTGCGTCATTACCTACCACGTGACCTCCGACAAAAAAGAAAAAAACAACAACAACTGAGTGCAAGTGCACAAGCAACATTTAATACGGTTGTCACACTGCCCACTTTTGGCCGCGATCAATCCTGACTGGGATCGAATTTCTGGTCGCGTTTTGCTTCCTTGCTGAATCTGCGGACGGGAGCCAATCGCGGTCAAAAATTTCGATCCAGAACAGGCTCAATCGTGATCGAAAGTGGCCGTGTGACACCGGTATAAGTATGCGCCCATCTTCAGTAACAGAATACTAATTAGCCAAACCAAAGTATTATTTACCTGCCCGCGCCGAATACTGACGCGTAGCAGTACTTAATAATCTACAACTCTATGCGCTGCCACAATTAGTTGAGGACACACGAACAATGAAACATCCGATATATTTTCATTTCCTTTTCACGTTTGGTGCCCGTAGGCTCCGCCTGGAGTACACATACTACACTCACATCCAACACACATTGTGCTGTCCTTTAAAGAAATTACGCGAAAATTACTACCGCAACGACGCACCATAAAAATGCGACGCTGAACGTGACTACGTACGTACCCTTAATATGAGCAGTCCATGCGTCTTGCAAAAGGCCCTCGGTTTGAAGGCGGAGCGCTGTCACGATGTGTGCTCTGGGCACGCCATTTCGTTTACGTAGTGGATGGACGATGTTGACGATGGATTCCGCCGAAAAAAAAAAGTCCCCTTCATCACTGTTCAGGCCGAATGGAAGATGTTTTCTCGTTGGCCACGAATGACGGCCGACGTAGGCATAGTAAACACACTGTCACAAAGAAACACCGATGTCGTAGGCCGCTACTGCCTTTCTTTCTCACGCATAATCGCGTCGCCTTCAGTCCGGATGCTCCCTTCGCGTCGATGAGCACATAAGTACATGAAAACAACGAGGTGGTGCAACCTAAACGTAGCGAAAAACAATCTAATTACTCACAACTTCAAGACTGTCACGGAGAACACACACATGTGCACCCGGCGGCCCGCCGCGAGACTCAGCAGCGATCGCGGCGACACCCGTCGGTGGAAGTTATTGCGATTTCGGTTTCGTTTTCAAGGCATAAAAACATATATTCTTTTAAACTACGTGTGTATTTTACTTTGGAGGCTATTTATTTTACGCTACCTCTAAGCAATTATTATTATTATTATTATTATTATTATTATTATTATTATTATTATTATTATTATTATTATTATTATTATTATTATTATTATTATTATTATTATAAACAAGAGAGGCAGATCCCACGCACTGTGGGAATCGACATAAGCGCAGCTTGCTGGTCTATTTGCGTTCACTGAAGATATTTGGCGATGATGTTGACGGCCTACCAGAGTCGTGATGTGATGTTGAATGTTATAATACAGAAAGACGTGCTTGCTCGAGGCGCTGTTGCGTGCCATTTTTCGTAGCTTACGTGAAAGTTAACGCTCTAATTCCCTTAGACGAGCGCATCGCATCGGGCATCGGGGCTGAAGCGTTGGTTTGCTGGACAGCCGTTTGCGTGTTGTCGTCTTGACGCTGCGGTGCTTTAGTGTGGCTTTGCGCCGCTGCATGCCCTGAGTCAGTGATCCACGTGCACAAAACTGCGCGGTGCTTACTTTTTAGAAATAGCAGAAACGTGCCCTTTCATACCTTGAAGTAAAATTATTACTGTTTGCCCGCAACTGTTGCAATGTTTAGTAGTAGCGTTCCTTTTATTGAGGAGACCCCAAACGAAGCATGCTTTGTGTTTGTAGGGTGTGAGACCGGGTTAGTTGGTATTCCATGCTGAAGTGGCTAGCGCTGGAGTGGACACGGGGCACGAAAGGGCGACCGCGGCGACAGCGCCCTTACCTTCTCCGGCGATCATCCCATGTATGCGAGCTGCCACGTGCGAAAAGTGGCTATTATTTACCCAGTTCGTCTGGGTGTTGGCTTTAAACATTCTCTTGTCTCGTCGTTAGTCTTCCAGATGGCATTGTGTCGATGACCAGGGTGTTTCAGTGGGCATTGTGACGGCCAAAGAGGTCCAGAGAGTATTGTAGCGATGCCCACGAAGTTCTCGCTAAAAGGGTTCGCACACGCCTTCCCTGAGTCCCTCTCATGTACATTATGCACGCTCTCAAACCACCCACCGACGCGGCTGGCAAGGCAGTGACAGCAGCAGCAGCAGAAATGGAAATTATAAGGGAGGAGGCATAGAAAGCTTCGCTTTAAAATCTGGCAGAACGCCTCTGCGCACACTGTAACCTGTCATCCAGAGCTCTGGTGTTTTGACAGAGTTCAGTTTCATTCTACAAAGTATTTCTTTCCCGTATTCAGCATGTGCACCTGCCCTACCCGTCTCGCGAGGGGAGACGGGCGAGTCTCGCGCAGGTCTGCATATGCCAAGACATCTCGAACGTACTTTGCAGGTGGGCAATCGCGCGCACACTTGAAAAATGTCTCGCCACTGTTCCGTCAACGAAGATGGATCTGCGAACGCCCCGCCAATTTCTGGAATCTCATTCCATCTATAATGATGGGCTTAATGTCCTATCCATGCAGGCAATAATACTGTCTCCAATTTGGGAGGGGAAATATTTGAGTAAATAGCGCTGTTAGTCGGTGTGGTAAATACTGTATGCATCGCAAATTGTACGTTGGTTCTCCATACTTTCTCACATTTTCCTCCCTTTCTTTTTGAGCACTCCGTTCTGGCAGCTCTTTGTAAGCCAGTAGAACATTCCTTTCCTATGCAACTACACACTTAACAGTTTCTTTTTGTATAGCCAGCTTCGTAAATTGACGCAGACGCGAAGCCATGAGCGTTTTGCACGGCTCTTTCTGTAGAGGCTGCTTGATCAAAGCATTGTGGTGGGTGAGAAGGCTCAAGTTTGCCTACGAAGCTACCTTGTTTTTAAACGTCAGAGAAGCAGAACGAAGTGGGGTTATTGATTCCGCGAAAGAATCTCAGGTGGGGTCAAATCTTCCCGAATCGGCGTATCTTTTGTCCGCGGATGGTTCGTCGCCCCCTTTTCTGCCTGTTTAGTTGTGCTTGAACGAAACCTAGACGACTGCATTGCTTCGGAGCAATTGTGGCGCGTCCAGCTGCATGCTGTCACGTGGCCTATTCATTTTGCTGCATTGCTGGCGTCCCAAAAGCGAGAGCTGCACTAGTTCTGCCTTGCTGAAAACGTTTTGAACATTTTTTCTTTTTGGTTAAATATTCAATACTAGAAAAAGTATGTGCGCGCTTTTGGATTCCGCGGAATTTGTGCGTAACCACATTTGATAACCGTGTGCCACCTAGCCCGCTATGGCATAATAGGAGGGCTTCAGCAGCAGGTTTTTCGCAGAACATATTTAAAATGGCTCATCAAAACAGACAGTGAAACGGTGGGGATCCCTCTTTAGGAGTTTTGTCGGCATTGAAAGTCCGACATGTCTCGGGGGGAAGGGGTTGGGGTAGGGGAGGGCCCGCTTCTGGTTCCGCCACTGGTTTGTAGTGCCGTGCGACACGTTCTCTTTGTACAACTGTATCTTTGTGAATGTAATAAAAATAAACGAAAACACCCTTGCACCCACCCCCAATATTCTTAGTCAGTGCACCCTTTTGGTGGGTAAAAGGGTGTTAGGACATCTAGAACTGCCCTACGCTTCGCAAGAAGTCATGATGATGGGATATTTCTAGAATGAAAACACCCTTCAAGGGTGTTATGATTCGCAATTCACACCATCAAGGGTGTAAATTATTTTACTGTGCAGCGCCCGCTCCATCAGACGTAGTTGGCCTTGCAAGCTCGAGCTGGACAGGGCTGCTTCCAACTGGTTTGAGGTAGGATAGGGATAGGGAGAGGATGCTAGTTGGGGGTGTTTTGGCATGCCCACACTAAATAGTATTAGGAGGCGGATACATTGCGGTGTGGCCCCTTGTATGGGTAGAGGGTAGGATGTATTGCGGGATACAGACTAAGGTGCGAATAGGTGTTCGTTTGAAGGCGACGCCGAACTACCACCTTATCACGAGAAATTTTTACCAATTACATTACATTATATTTACATTATTCAAATTTTTGCATGGGGGGTGATTGTGTGCGAAGTGCTAGGCAATAATGTTGCAGCGGGCGGGTGCAGGGCAGTGGTACGGGTTACATGAGGAATTCGGCCGTCTACTCTGAGAGCGGTGTCCGGTTGGTGTATGGTATGGCTGGTTACAGCTGAGATACTCGTGAGAGGATGGGCGGGGGCGATTCCGTCGAATGAAAAATGTCGTGAGCTTTGCTGCAGATCTCCCCTATCGCGTAATTACCTTTGGCGGCTTATAAGAATCCAAGGGCACGATGGTACGTTTTCATTGTGGATGGAGAACCACGGCAAACGCAATGGCAACCCCTTCTTCCGTGGTCGTGGTTTGGCGAGTGGTGGCGGCAAATAATCAACGCCCTTGGTTGTCGACGACAGTCACAGCGTGCGCCGAAAGACGGGAAATTGAGGCCGCATCCGCGTATAAGGTGCTATATAGTATGGTTCCCGTACTTACGAGTAAATGCCTGAGCTCTGGCATGACGTCATCCAACGCGGCGCATATTTTGGGTATAGGCGAGACACGTAGTTGACCTCGAAGGTGTGAGGCGATATGCCTGGGTGCTGGAGTCAGACGTAGAGGCTACCCGAGATGCCGCAGAACTTGTCTGCCAGCAGTTGAGCGTTGAAGGCGTCTTGTTTGATTTACGAGGTGGGTTTCGGTGATTTTTCGAGCGGTGTTGTGTATGCCAAGTGCTTCCAGATGGAGTGTCACCGTCCCGGGGGGAGCCCTAGCGCCTGCTTGTATGCGTTACGTATGAGCCAGTCGAGCATGTCCGAATCCTCCAAACGAAGGAGGAGGTACGGGATCGAGTAGGCTATATATTCGGGTGACTAGAGCCTGTATGAGTCGCAATAAGTCGTCTTCTATGAAGAGACGCTTTCTGCTTGTAATACAGCTGACGATGCGAAGGACTTGCGTGGGGGAGTTTCGTAGACGTTGGAAGACGTAGCCGCCGCTACCATCGGCTTGCATATGCAGGCTGAGAATGCGAAGGGTGCTCACTCGATGGATTTTGCTTGAGTTTAGGTGCAGGTGAATGTCTGTCGAGGTCGGATCCAATATTTCTGTCGGCTTGCGAGTCAGGATGAGGAGCTCCCACTTCTCAGGTGTACATTGCTGTCCGCACTCTGTTGCGTAGTTTTGAGCCTTGTTGATGGCGTGTTGAAGAGCATCTTGCTCACCAGTAGATCCACCCGATGTACAGATGGTGATGCCATCCGCGTAAATGTCATGTCGGTTGCCGGGGATGGTTTGCAGTTGTTGAGGTAGTTTCATCATAGCGATGTTGAAAAGCGTAGGGTGAAATACTGCGCCTTGGGGTGTTCCATTGTAGGATGCGCTGATAATTTGTGTACGTACTTCATTCATGTCTGTGGGGCTGTACGGTTAGTAAAGAAGGCTTTTACATAGTTGAACGTGCGCTGCCTGCAATTTGTTTAGTTCAAGTTATCGAAAATGGAGTGATGGTGCAACGTTGTTAAAGGCGGCCTTTAGATCGAGAGGGGGAATCGTGCTGGGACTTTTAGCGCAGACATGATCAAGTACTTCCTCTTTAATCTAGGAAAGTGCGCCTTGAGTTGAGAGGTCTGGGTGGAAGCCAAACATATATAGTATCTGGGAAATATGGTTTTCCTCGATATGTTGTTGTTGTCGCTCCAAAACAATGTTCTCTAGCAACTTGCCCAAGCACAACGTCAGCGATATTTGGCGAAGATTGTTGAGACAAGGTGTTGTGGCCGGCGTGGGGATTCGGATGACTTCAGCGTGCTTCCGTTGTGGCGGAAGGTTGGCAGCCTCCTGGTATATGTTGAACATGTTGAGTATTGCCTGGAGGGAGTTGTCGCCAAGATTTCACAAAATCTTGTTGGTGATGCAATCCAGGCCAGGTGTGATGTTGCGTGTGAGCTTATTGAGAGCATGTATGAGTTGTCGTAGGGTGAAGTGTTAGTCAATCGCCTTGTTGTTCAGACCAGTATAGTTGGGAATTCGACTGTCGGAAACCTTAGAGTCGCCTATGTACGTAACGGTGTTGGAGTTCCTGTATAAGCTGGTCGTCGGTGCCGGGTAGTTGAGGAGGATGGGTTTCATGTTTATTCATTTATTTATTTTGCCAACCCTAAAGGCCCCGAAAGGCATTACATGGGGGGGGGGGGGGGGGGGATACAATTCACACATGATATGTCAACACACTAAAAACGACTGAAGACAACAATCAAGCACAGATTTGAGTAAAAGGTGCAGTTTGTAAAAAAAAAAAACGCGAAGAAATTAGGGTGAGAGTACAGGGTACAATTCACATTTGCAATACATGGCACGCTTCAACAAGGCACACGCGGCAGGTGGGTGCTGGAAAAATACATAAGAAATGTATGTATATATAAAACAGGCCAGGCAAGAAGTGGCAGCTGAACATTTTATACATATAAAAATGTGCGCAGCGCAGATTGGAAGGCAGACGGGTCAGTGATTGTTAAATCATCTTGGGGTAGGGCGTTCCATTCATTGTGTTGACATTTTTGCTTGATTTAGGTGGATTCTAGGAGGTTTCATAAGATGTGCCTTGTTCTAACGGTGTCTAGTATGCCTCGAAGGTCCGTGCATGCTTGTCGCCAGTTCTGCCGGGTAAGCTGGTCGGAATATTCCCAGGATGTGTCAGTGAAAACTGCGATTCGGCGTTTGAGTGTGCGGTTGTACTTTTTTCGACGCCATCTCATGAGAAGGCCGTGTCGTGCTTCCACAAGTCAATAGGCGTATAGGTCTGCGGTGGTGTTGTCCGTGGTGAGCGTGATTTGCTTAAAGTGTTGATCAATGTAGGCTTGGATGCCGCGAACCCAGTCTTCCAGATTGTGAATATCGGTGGAGGTGCTATCCGAGCACCCTTATCGGAAAGCAGTCCAGTCTGTGAGTTGTGTAGTGCTGACTTTACATCTTAGAAAATGTGTGGAAAGAAGCGTGGTTTGTATGATAACATGGTCGCTGCCGAGAGGCTAGCCATTGTTGTGCCACTCAACAGGTCTCACTTGGGAAGTGAAAGTGAAATCGGGACAAATGTCGGCGATGTATACATGTTTCCGATGCATGTAGGGTGTAGAGGATCTGTTTGGGTGGCTAGCTGCTATTGTTGAGTGAGACTGTAAAGCATGCCGATGTGAGGTGCGTTAAAGTCGTCAAGAACTAGAATACCATTGCGTCCTGCCAATTGTTTAGTTTGTCGAGGGAGTTTGCCGAGAGGATTTAAGTTTTCTTTCGGGGAGCTGTAGATATTAAGAATGAAATGAGTAGGTAGTCCCAGTTTCGTGGGTATAATTTCCACGAGGACGTGGTGGAGTCCCGAGTGAGTGAGTGAAGATGTGATTATGGGTCGTGATGTGGCTGATGGTTAGTATCACTGTGCATGCGTCAGACATTGCATGCACATGATAGCCAGTCAGAGGGGCTTGCTTACCAGTTTATTGAAGAGCAAAGAAAGCGCGAGTGGGGGGAGGGGGGTCGAAGGGGGATTGAGTAGTTGACCACGTATTGCCGCAGCGTACCTCACTTGCGAGTGAAGCCGTGGCAATTCCATTACCAAACAGCAGGGGTTATGATTGCCAATTTTGGGCGGGCGTAGCCACCTTGCTCATTAGGTGTATATTTGCAAACTCACGTAGCGTCATCTCGCGGTGGGGGTACACTGTATGCGTTTTTGTGGCGCTCATCCTTACGTAGTTGACCGTCTTGAAACAGCGACATAAATTGCGAGCAGATATCACTGAAGGCGTCGGGAACTGAATGACCATGTCCAGTTGCAGGTCTCTAACCTGCTTGCCGATGGGGGCATATCGGATTCGACAGTACCCGCGCGGACGTTTAAGCGCCTAACGTCCTCGTCGACGGTATCTGTGAAGAGTGTTTTAACTGAATTGGCGTCTGGCACCTGGTTATTCTGCGCAGGGGTAGCGGTATACCTGCTGGCTGTGTGGTGGGCGGTGGTGTGGATTGGCGCTGTTGTGCGAGTTGCGCCTTAGGCTCGCTTCGTTTAGCTCGTAGCTCACTGACTATGTTTCAGAGAGCCTGTTTATTGGGAGTAGGGCCGCGAGAAACGGTGTAATGAAAGGGTTTAGATTGGGCAGTATAGGGTGGGTTTTGAGAAAAAAAAATTAAATTATTGGGTTTTACGTGCCAAAACCACTTTCTGATTATGAGGCACGCCGTAGTGGAGGACTCCGGAAATTTTGACCACCTGAGGTTCTTTAACGTGCACCTAAGTACACGGGTGTTTTCGCATTTCGCCCCCATCGAAATGCGGCCGCCGTGGCCGGGATTCGATCCCGCGACCTCGTGCTCAGCAGCCCAACACCATAGCCACTAAGCAACCACGGCAGGTGGTGGGTTTTGAGAAGCAGCGTTCTGACCATCTCACCTGTGGTTTGGTGGAGCCCGCCTGCAACTCTCTGGGGCCAGATGACGGCACCCAGCGCGGCACGGAGGGTGAACGGGGTCTTGCTCTGCTGCTGGACGTTGCTGTAGCACCAAAGTCCGAGGCGGATGTGGAGGTTGCGGGGCGCGCGAGAGTCGATGGGCATCTAGGTGATCTGGAACGAGGTCTAGGACCTCTCTGCCGGTATTCTCTACGTAGGGGGCTATGTAGGAAGGCCACGTAGGAGACTACCTCGTCAGTTTGGCTGTCAGTAGTCCTTTACGAATTTCAAGTCTACCAGTGATGATGACCTTTCAGTAGAAAAAATAAAAAAACATCTATTCGTTGGAGCAGGTCTTGGTCAGAAGAGCCGCATTCCCTCTTTCGGACGGCACTCCTTTGGTATTTAGTTCCTTGTTGGTTTTTTTGGAATTTTACGTTAATTTAATTCTTGCGAGACGACCAATGACATTTAGTTGCACGCAGTATCAACGGAGGAAAAGGACGTCGAGAAAGTACATCAGTGAGACTATCATATGTATGCCGATTGCAGCGAACGGTCATAAGCGCTCGAATGTGGGTGCCGCGGTGACCAAAAAAAAAAAAAGAAAAGGAACTTGAAATTGTGCCAACCCTTTCCTTGGCATGAAGTTAAAAGTGCCTTCTGACAACGTCTTTCCGTCAAGTACCAAATCGAATGTGGTTAAAAGTGCAAAGCACGCGGTTCTATATAGTGAGCATGCCAACCGCATCAAAATTCGGCAGGGAGTAGGAACATTTAATAACATCATGGTGGAACCATGTGGTCTGAGCACAAATTTGGGACCTAAGAGCATGTTGCCGTGGCACAGAGGAACACAAATTTTTATTTTTATGTTCTGGAGTGCCCTATACGATCTTATGCGTACAATTACCAGCCTATTGTTTCACGCGTAACCGCAATGTCTGCCATGCTATGCCACAGGCCCGATATCGTTCCAGAGATACCACGCAGCATGAATGGTCTTGCCTTTTATCGCAGAATAGTAATATCATTGCCCGAAAGATAGCTTCGTTTCCCGACTCAACGACTATATTCTATAGTCAGACAAGAATGTGAAATGGTCTACGTATTTTCGACAGAGGCGGGGCTTAACCGACGTCGTCACTGAAGCTTCTTCCTCTTGATCTTAAATTTTTAGTAAGCATCATTGCGAGTTGTATGCGTGAACTTCAAGGGCAAACCACTAAGCAGCAAACCACCTTACATTGCTTCCTCGGTCATACTTTCACTGACCCGCTCTACAGGAGAACATAGAAGCGACGCGCTCGTTCGTTGTCGACTATCTTTCTGCGTCACCCATCAGGACTAGGTCATAAATTCTTCTGAGGAAAGATCCAGAACCAGATCAAGAGTAGCCATTTTATCATTCTTTTGGCGAAACAGGTCTTCCGAGCCAGAGAGCTTAATTTCAATCTCCCGAGAGCGTAGTGCTCTGTTTCCTGCAAATATATCACTAGAGGAGCTATGTTAGGATATGACAACGTTTCTTCACCTTTCCTCATATTACGTATGTAACGACAGCCGCTGCTTCCAGGCTATCGTTTATTGGGCTAACATTGCGATTTTTCATAATATAGAACAAATACCATGAGTAAACTGTCATATTCCTTCGTTCCTGTCCGCATTCGCTAACATAATGGCTAACCTGTATACTCGTCAAAACTGAATTTATCAGCTATCTCTCCGACGTTCTGTGCTCGACGAGCCTCAATTGCCAAATCAACTAAAAAACATCGCAGTAACGTTAGAACTTCCGGAAATTCATGGGAACATTGCAGCATTATTTTTCGCTGGCTTCAAGCTTCTTAGCCGTTTCAAGGTACTAATACTATCGGAATTCACAAATTAGCAAAGAGACGGCGAACAACCTTCTTGAAAGGGTCGAGAACGAAAGAAAAGATGACGAGATGTGCTGCGTCAGAGCTCAGCGTACGCCGCGCAAGCAAAATAACTCCACCAACTAAGCGAAGGAGAAGAGCCCAGGAAACGCCGCCTGTCGCCAGCCTCTCACATTTTTATCTTCACGGTTTTCCGCTGAGCCCTCTGTCACCGCCGTCTCATGCCGGCTCGCTTCTTCATTTACTCTCTCTCCCTCTTTCTCTCTACACAGAAAGAAAACATGCAACACAGAAAGTAGTTGCCTTGTAACAGACGCGGCAAGAGAAACACTAAGCTCCAAAAGAAAGGAATAAAACAAGAACCGGACCTCTGCACCGAGGTACGACACCATAAATCATTCATGGTCTTCGAGCAAGAAAAGTCGAGCGGCATAGTTTCACCGTAGGAGTCTTCGCAGAGCACCGAAGAGCCAGGCCGGAAAGGCCGCAGGAAAGGGGCGGCGCAGATGGGCGAGAGAAGGCAGCTCCCTTGCCCTGCGGGGCCTCATGGGGTTAGACCAGAATTTTCATTCCTCGGCATCGCGGGCAATCCGTCACCCACGTGCGGTTCTTCCCCTCCGCGAGGCGACGCAGTGGGCCGACCAAAAAGCGAGGGAGTTCATCAACTTCGCCATGCAAATTCCGTGTGCGCGCGCGCGAGACTGTAGACAGCACTCTTATTTCCTGGGCATCCAACGCGGGAGGCGCTTGCAAGCTTTTTCTGTGGCGTCCGGACGGATAGCAAGAGCTCGACACGTTGGGGCGCAACACATATGCTCTTGAGCTCCTGTTTGTGCAACCAGTGACAACGAGCTCAAGCTTCGTGGTCAGGTCATAATATATACATGATGCCTGTCACATTATGGCTGTTAGGACGCATGGCGTAGCATAGTGATCGTCAACGTGTTTTTATTACGACGTTGTGGGCAAGTAAGCGTATATAAACTGGCACTCAAAGGCGCGCCTGCGCATTAAATCGGCGCTCATTGTAACAGTCGGCCCTACAACAAAAGAAAGAATACTGTAAGTTAAATCGATGCGTTGCTGCTTTCAATACACTATATATTTCAGTACACAAAGCACATGCAAAAGAACGTTGTCAAAAGGCTTCTTTTCATGAGAAGGCCTTGCATGTTATGTTTATTAGGTTATAATGCTCCAGATCTGCTTTCGCTCTAGCCTTCTGTTATGTGTACCGTATAAAAAGGGCTCGTCTGTGAAGCAATGAGGATAAAAACGTTTCAATTTTGCCTTTTCAGCTGTTCAGAATTTGTTGAGAAGTCCGTCATGCAGTCCACCTTCGCACAGGCAATCACCTCTTCGCTCGTTCCCCATGCAGTCCTCACGCCTCGAGGAAAACGTCCGGCTGTTAATAGCAAGCGCTCAGTCCAGGAGTATTATAAGTAATGGCCCGACGGCACCTCTGCGAAGACAAAGATCGGAAGCGCGTGAAAATCAGTGTTACCGGAATCAGTCAACTTTACCTCACAGTGACACGCGATTTATTTTTCTTGCAATGCTTGTTTTTTTCTTCTGTACCCTCAGGAACGCGAGCCATGAGGGAGTTCCCCCTGGAGGCAGGTCACGACCGATGCACGGACCAGGAGAGCCACTCCCTCCGCGGCCAGGCTGCAAAGGATTAAACGGTCCGACCTGGAAAGTGAAATAAATGTTCTTATTCCCCTCTCGAAGTTTAATGAAACGGCAATTTCTTGACAACGCCGAGCCCGACCGTAAAGTGTCCTCGAGGCCCCTTTTCATGCCTTCTATTTCGTTGTTCTCGCTGAATACGCTGCTTTCGCGTTCACGTCCTGTGACCCATAAAGGGCGACAGTGAAGTATGGCGCGTACTCTCGCGAAACTGCTACGGCAGGCGGATCGGCGACGTTGACTGATGGAGCTCGACAGGAAGGGCAGCCTTCACGTTAAGTATACAAGCCTCGCCAGATATCGTGCCCAATCGAGTAAGGTCTCGGCGACAGGCACAGCGAGGCTCGTCGCTTAGAAGCTTCGATCACGGCGTTATGTATGCAGACTTCTAGAAGCAACAGCAACTGTTTCAACGTTCGCCACTAGGCTGTGGAACAGAAGGAGCAATGGTTGGATTGACGCCGCGCGTACATGTAATAAAATGAAAAGCCTTAACCTTCGACGGTTGGGCAGCGCGCTGCAGCCGAGGAACAAAGCTGTAAAAAGGGCTCCGTGTCAATTCTGATCAACTGTGGTCTTTTAGATTGCATATAAGATTTCTCCTCTGTAATCGATATTGAAGCATTCATTGACTTCAAACACACACCTTTTGTTCTGCAATCAGAAGCTATTCGTTTTCATATGTTTGAAGCTGAACTTCAGCAAACATACCACTTTTCGTGCGTAACAGTAATCCTGTTGGCTGTCCTTCCACAACGGTTGACCGGCACAGCTTTGTAGACTGCGAGAGTTGTGCCATTCACTCGGCCAACGACATCTGATGCGAAATACGTATCCTCGCTAAATGAAAAGCCGGAAACTACCTTCTCCCGCACTTCCCCCTCCCCCGTCGCCCTTACGCCACGAGCTAGGTAGATAATCTATTCGCTTAAGTAAGCTTCCCATTCGCGCTGGAAAAGAAAAAAAAAGGATACGTGTGGAAAGAAAAGATGAAAGAAGTGCTGATCATATCTACTACAGTCTGCAAGCTCACTGCCAAGGTCGAAAAGGGAATGGCATAAAAAGAAATATCGGCGATCCATCATAAGCAGCAGCTGTCAACCGCGAGGCCGGCTTCGTTTCATCTATTCCTCGCGAACCAACACGCACGCACACATCCGTGCCTTTGGCCTCCAATGCGGATTCAAGCGACGAAGGCCTTTGCCGCGACGCTAGTGGTCTGAATGCCGCAGCCCATAGCGGGCAAACGGCAGAGGCTGTCTTTCCCCGCCAGCGCCGCGCTCCAGCCATTGTGGGTCACATTCGTTCCAGTCGGGGAGGACGACCGCCAGCGGCGCCCAGGTCGAACACTGCTCGCCGCATGCTCCGCCCCACAGTGTAGCCACTGGTAGCCCGCTGACAGTGCTTCGCATCGCCATGCCAGGAGGCTAACATTCTGTAGGAGCCGGCTTCTGCACGCGCGTTGCTTTTGGTTCGGGCTGGTTACGGAGGATGCGGTGTAGTGAGCCGAAATGATTGCTGGGTTCGAGTTTATTGCACGCGGAGCGGTGCATAGTCTAAAAGGAGGTCGGTGGTCGGTTTCCTCGGCGTTGGTATCAATAGGAAATGCGGAGTAATCAGGGGCGTCTGAATGCGTGCGTTTATACAAACCGACGTGTTCGATCGCCTGCGCGGTTCGGAAGAGGTTGTCCAATACGTCGTTGCATTGACGCGAAGCGGACCCTT